>NC_142519.1:26134296-26141796 GCF_964205215.1 Stylophora pistillata | reverse complement strand
CGCTTGCTCAGGTAGAGATCTGCACGTTTGAAATCACCGGGAGGAGGCATAATTACCCTTGACTTCATGGTCAATAGATGGTTGGGAGTGAGTGGCTCGGGACTCCGTGAGGAGTTTATGGTGTTCACGGTGAGTGGCCTGCAATTAACGATAGCTTCCGCTTCCACCATAAAGGTTCTTAGAGACTCGTCATCAAGTTGGATCCCGTGGCTCTCTAGTAGCGATGCCAAAACGTTTCTCACTGATCTTATCTGGCGCTCCCATACTCCGCCGAAGTGGCTTGCATGTGGTACGTTCGGTTTGAACTCTATCCAATCGCAGTTGGTTATGAGCAACTCTTCTCTGATCCTTTCGTGGTTCAATTCCTTGACAGCTTGCTTGAGTTCGTTCATTGCGCCGATGAAGTTTGTACCTTGATCTGATCGTAATTGGCGCACTGGGCCGCGACGGCCGACGAATCGACGATAGGCGTTGAGGAAAGAATCTGTGGCCAAGCTGTTTGAGACTTCAAGATGGATGGCTCTGGAGGACAAACACGTGAAAAGAACTCCGTAGCGTTTCAGTTCTCTGCGACCTTCCTTTACATACCACGGACCGAAGTAATCTACCGCTGAGAATGTAAACGGAGGGGCAGGTTCGAGACGGTCCTCTGGCAAGTCGGCCATCTTTTGGTCTTGGGGAGTTCCCCTCAATTTCCGGCACTTTACGCATTGCGCGATGTGGTTCGATACGGCCGAACTTCCACCAATCACCCAGTAGCCGGCTGACCTTATTTCGTTATGGGTCATTCCGCGACCTTGATGCTCGGCCCTCTGGTGGTGGTGGCAGATGATTAACTCGGTTACGTGTCCTTTCCTTGGAAGGATGATGGGATGTTTCGTACTATACGACAGGCTTGAACGTCTAATTCGTCCACCCACTCTTAGTATTCCGTTTGCGTCGAGAAACGGGTCCAGTTGATAGAGAGAGCTTGCCTTCTTCATAGCCTTGTTTCCGCGTGTGATGGTTTTCTCATCGCGCGTTTGCTCTTGGACGTTCAGCTTCTTCATTCTACTAATTTCTTCGGGGAAGGCTGCTCTCTGAACAGTCTTAATAATTTCGCCCTCGGCGTTTTGCAATTCCTCGACGTTGACAGGGATGTATTTACTTGACTTCGAATCACTGGAATCTTGTTTAACTTCCTTATTGTTCGCGTGTCGGAACTTCTCTTGGAGGCGAAGGCAAACAGCAACAGCTTTCTTGGCACGATGCCAGCTGGAGAAGTATTCTAAGCGTTCCAGGACAGACCATGGTTTCCGGGTTTGTATCGCTAGAACGGAAACCCCTTTAACTTCGGGATCATCAGGTGAGATCTCAGGAGAAGCATCGGTGAGATTCCAATCTTTATCAGGCTTCCAGAGAAGTTCTGGGCCGTTCCACCACAAGCTATTGCCGATTAATTCTTGCACACTAGAACCACGAGAGGCGACGTCGGCAGGATTTTCCTTTGTTCCTATATAGTGCCATTGTTCTGGCGATGTCTTGTCGCGAATCTCTTGTACTCGATTTCCCACGAAGACGTGGAATCTTCTTGCATCGTTATTTATATAACCCAGGACCGTCTTGCTATCTGTCCAGTACGTTTCCTTCACTTCTTCGTATTCTAGCTCTTTACGTAAGACGTAGCCTATCTTAGAGGCGACGACTGCCGCGGTTAGCTCGAGCCTTGGTGTAGTGACGGGCTTCAATGGGGTTACGCGTGATTTACCCATTACGAGCGAACAGCAAATGCGATCGTTACTATCTGTCAGGCGAAGGTATGAGCACTGTCCATATCCGTTCTGACTGGCGTCGGAAAAGTGATGGAGTTCCACTGTCTTAATTTCTCCAAATTCGTTCGGTTTATGGCATCTTGGCACTTTCAACTTCTCTAGGGCGGGAAGTTCGGAACGCCATCTCTCCCATCTTGGTCTAATATCTTCAGGCACTTTGTCGTCCCAGCCAACTCCATCGCGGCACAGTTCTTGAAGGATACTTTTGCCTTGCAAAATAACAGGGGCTACCAGGCCGAGGGGGTCGTAGATAGAGCTAACTGTAGAGAGAATTCCTCTTCTTGAGAGTGGTTTATCCTTTAGTACAATCCGGAACTGAAGTGTATCGGTCTCTATACACCAGTAAACACCCAATGCGCGTTCTATTGCTGGGTCGTTGCTTACGAGACTGGGATTCCTTTTGTCGGTGGCTCGGTCTTCAGGAGGGATAGAATTGAGAGTTTCGCTATTGTTTGAGGTGAATTTGTGTAAGTGGAAGCCTCCCTTTTGACACAATAACTTGGTGCTGCTGATAAGACTCTTTGCTTGTTCGACCGTTGCGACCGATTTCAATCCGTCGTCGACGTAGAAATCCTTCCTTATGAAGTCGGCTGCTTCCTTTCCACAAACACTTTCATATTGATTTGCAGTGGTCTTAAGGGCGAAATTAGCGCATCCAGGGGAGGAAGTTGCACCAAAAAGGTGGACAGACATTCGGTACTCAACTGGACTGCTGTCGAAGTTCTCATCGTCCCACCACAAGAATCGGAGGTAGTCGCGGTGAATGCCGTCGACCTTTACTTGGTGGAACATCGCCTTGATATCACACATGAAGGCTATTTGTTCCTTTCGGAATCGACACAACACCCCTATAAGATTGTTGGTGAGGTCTGGACCTTGTAAAAGCTGCTGATTGAGGGAGAAGCCGTGATACAGGGCGCTGCAATCAAATACGACTCTTATTTTCCCGGGTTTCCTTTTGTGGTACACTCCATGATGTGGAATGTACCAGACTCGCTTGCTCTTATCGGAGACTTCTTCCTTTGGTACTTTCTCTGCGAACCCGTTCTTAATGTTATCTTGCATGAAGTCCACGTAGTCCTTTCGGTATTGAGTATCACTCTTCAACCTTTGCTTCAATTTCATGAGGCGGCTTAACGCCAATTCCTTATTGTTGGGCAGCTCAGCGCTATTATTCTTTAAAGGGAGGGGCATCTCGTAGTGTCCGTCATTTCTTTGATGGATACCTTCTTGCACTATGGTTAGAAACCTTCTGTCTTCAAAGGAAAGGGATTTCTCTTCGGTTGCACGCTCGTTGAAGTCAAGTGTGAACATCTTGGATATTTGGAGTGGACTTAAAACTTCCTTTACTTGCGTTTTCAGGGCGAAGTGGCATGTCTTCTTGTTTGACATTGCTTGAATTTCTTGCTGAACTTCGCAGGCGACTATACGGTTGCAGAAAACATCGTCTCTGACGTCGTCGGTGCCTTCATCCTGACTTCGCACGCTGGTTTTGCCGATGATTCCCCAGCCAAGTGCGGTCCTTTTTGCGTACGGATCGTCATCGTTTCCGAGGATCACCTGGTGTGGTTTAAGCGCTCGAACGCAGTTGGCTCCTATCAGCAGGCCTACTTCGGCTTCGGTATCAAGAGGCATCAGTTGACTGGCGATGCTTTCCAGGTGAGGCCACTTGAGAGCGGTATCATGCCTAGGGATTTGACTGCGTCTAGCAGGAATCACGTTCCTAGTGTACGTTCTTGGAAGAGTGATTTCTGTCGTTTCGTTGACTCCGCGAACTGCGAGTCCAGTTACCCTTTTACTTGTGATGGTTTTCTGACCGAGTACGGTAGAAAGCTCTAGATCCACTTTAGGGCCATCCACGCCAAGGGCTGTTAGCGTTGACTCCTTTATGAAACATGCGTCTGACTGTTCGTCCAGTAGGGCGTACACCTTGACCTTGACTTTGGGGTCATCTTGATGGTAAAGCCAGACCGGAACGATCAGGGAATGGGAAGTACCATGGTCGAAGCCCTTCATGTTACAAACTTCAATACGATGAGAGATAGATGTATCTTGATTTGCAATACTATCTTGGTTTGGAGTTTCTTGTCTGGATTGTGGTTTCCAGGTTTGGTCATGCAAAGAAGTAGGGTGGGGTCCATTGCAGGTCTTGCAGGGTTTTTTTCCACGACAGTCTTTGTTTACGTGGCCCCACTTTAGACACCCCCAGCACAAGCGCTTGGCTTGCACAAAGTTCCTTCTTTCCGTTAAAGGCAGGCGTAGGAACTTATCACAGGTATCAATGTCATGACTGGCCTTACAGAAGAGACAGGTTGTCCTTTTAGCCTTGTTTTCCTCTTTGTTTTTCTCTTTTCCTTCCCTGCTTTCCTCTGCGCCTGTTGCAAAACTCCTGAATCCACTATCTTTACTTTCCTTATACTTTGGGAATTTGCTGTTTGGTTTCCACTTGTCCCCGTTTCCTTTCGAATCCTCTTCCCTTGTTGCCTGCAGAGAGGTAATGGGATTGCATGCGATCCTTGCCTCTGTTTTAAAAAATCGACAAAATTCTTCGAACGACGGGTATTTGGCCCCCCTTGCGTTTTCCGTACTATTAACTTCGGTTGGACCCAAGGCTTCTCTACTGTGACCTTCTTCTCGTTCCTCTTCAATCGACTTGTCTACAATACGGCTCCATCTTGAAACTAAGTGGTTCGGAAGCTTTCTAAGTATCCTTTGATTTTCCTCTGGGTCGTTAAGTACTTCCAAGTACCTTATGGAGTGCATAGCGGTGCAGCAGTGCTGCAGAAAGTCTGAGAACCTTCTAAGACCTGAGCCGTCTTTCGGAAGAATCCTTGGCCATTCGCTGATTTTTCTTCGATAAGCATTTGAAACCAGAAAGGGATCGCCAAATCGGGTTGCGAGAATCTTCTTAGCTTCAACGTAGGCCTCTTCAGAATCTAAGGGTAGAAGACCGCTTACTGCTTCTTTGGCTCCATCGGCTGTAAACTTGCTGAGATAATACAGCCTTTCAGATGGATCCTTTGTTTTTCGTTCGATGAATGTCTCGAAGGATTTGATCCACATCGGGTAGCGAAGAAGGTCGCCTTTAAACACTTCAGGTTCTGGACGAGGTAGAGAGTCTCTGTCTTGTCGTTGAGCGAGTACATCGGCTAATTTCGTGAGAATGGTTTCGTCACCGGTCAACTTTAGTGGATTACCGCTTCCCGTTGTTGAGTCTGTGTGGAGAATAGCTGGATTTGTTATTCGTGGCGTTGCTGTGGACTTCACAGGGAAAGGAGGAGACACTGGATGCGGTAACTTGGAAGAAGGCTGCTGCGAATTGAGTGTTACTGGCGGCATCGACGAAAATGTCACGTTAGTATGGGCGTTCATTTCGGGGGATGCAGTAGTGACCACATTCCCCAGGTTTGGGACAGCTTCGGCGGAGGAGCTGTTGTCGATAACGGTACTTAATTGTGACTGTAGATATTCATGTATTCTGCCATAGGGGTCTTCTTCTTCTTCTGGGAGACTGCGTTCGTAACTTTCCTCTTCGAGCTTGGTTACTGCTTCGATTTCGGCGGTAGTAGCTGCTAGCTCTTTGATCATCTGTAATTTCTTGATGTCACTTTCTTGCCTTTTCAGAGCGGCGACCTTTTCACTTTCGATATCGTGGAATTTTAGCTCGGCGCCGAGTCTTGCGGCCTTGGCTAGCATCTCTGCCCTCCCGAGGGAAGAACTCGAATAGTGTGATGATTTTCCAGATCTGCGGGAACTCCTACTCCGGCTGGAGCGCTTCGAGAAAACAGACTCGCGCTCTTCGTTCTGTTCGCGCTTCTCGGATTTCAGTTCGGAAATTCGAGCGCTTAGGTTTTTGCAAACTTCTTCTGTTTCCCGTAGAAACTCGTTATTTTTCGTCGCGTTGGATTTGGATTCTTCGGAGTCCAGCACATCGATCAGCTTGCGGTACGCATTCGCAAGATCGTTCATTCGTGTTTCTAGCTTACATCGTTCTTGATGCAAAAGCGTTATATCGGTGGAGAATGCGAGAGCACCCTTTGTTGTTTCTATTTGCCTTTTCCATGCTCTTAAAGCCGAATCTTCATCTCTTTGAAGCAATTGAGTTTGGTACTCAAGTCCCTTTTCGGTCGGAACTCTTTCGCGGGAGGAAGACCGAACGTTTACAGCGTTTTCTTCGGTTCGTTCTGTTGCGTAGTTCATAATCGATCTTCGTCCTCGCACGACGGGAGAGTTTTTACTGTAGTTGACGTTAGCTTTTAGGAAACCATACGTTCACGGTTTTGACTCGTAAAATGTTTAATGCCACATAAAAACTGTAACAAAACGGTAGCAATACACTAATTGGACACAAATTAATTATAAGAACTGTTCGACAAATACTAGACAAGATGACAATGCAATGAACTCCACGTGGGAACGAATATTAACATGAAACAACACAATTTCAATCGACGATTTACAGTTAAGATTCGTGTTTTTACTGTAGTTGACGTTAGCTTTTAGGAAACCATACGTTCACGGTTTTGACTCGTAAAATGTTTAATACCACATAAAAACTGTAACAAAACGGTAGCAATACACTAATTGGACACAAATTAATTATAAGAACTGTTCGACAAATACTAGACAAGATGACAATGCAATGAACTCCACGTGGGAACGAATATTAACATGAAACAACACAATTTCAATCGACGATTTACAGTTAAGATTCGTGTTCCATATGACTTAATAAATGGGAAGATCAAACTTAAATCAAATATATTTCATCATACCTCTTTTCCCTCTTAGCGCAAGGATGAGACCTTAAATCGTTTTAATCGAACTCTGAGCCTTGCCCTTGTCGTTATTGCGCATATCTAATTTCTGTCACGCAATGAACGGACCTTACAAACGTCACACTTGCTTCGAGTTTATTCTTTTTTTACCGCTGATCTAGAAATAGTCTAATTGAAATATTATCTTAAGAGGATTCATAAGTGATGGCAGGGGTCAACTGCTCCGTCCTTGGCTGCGGATCGTGCAGACGATCGAAGGGAATAGGAATTTTTAAGCTGCCTGTCGCGAAAGAAGAGGCTTATCGAAAATGGGGCAAAAACTGGCTCGGAGAAGTAATTAAAGCACGCAAAATCGATCGGGATTTCGGGGAGCAGATAAAAAACGGCAAAGTACACGCTTGCGAGAAACACTTCAAACCCGAGGATATTGAAATATGTAAGTATCGCTTTATTTTCAGTCCGACATGTTAAAAGAAAGCTATTTCCAATTATTATTGATGCTTTTTATTTGTTGACAGGTTTAGAAGTAAGAAAATGTGGCTGACAGGATCAGTGCACAGGCAGCTGGATATTTTTGAAATGATAATCTATGAAAAATATCTCCTTACTCAAATTATTCCAAGTCATTCGTGGTTATGTTATTAAATCATCCATATTCATCATCAACATTTTGTTACAGGTTTCAGTTCTTGTAATAATGTTGTAAACAACTTTGCTATTTGTTGTTCACAAAAGTAAATTAAATATAAATGGAGAGCTTTAACTTTGCTTGCCTTGTTCATTTTATAAGCAACTCTGACTAATTTCCTTGCGAAGAGACTTCCCCTTTGTTTGCTTCATTTTGATCTTGTTTTTCTCACTCACATCCTTTGTGAAGGAGAATGAGCATACCCATACATACAAAGTAATAA
>NC_142519.1:25986796-26126796 GCF_964205215.1 Stylophora pistillata | reverse complement strand
ATTTTACGCTACCAAGAATATGCCTTCTTTTTGAGAGAGAAAACATTCCCTGATCACATTCATAATTCATATTTTTAGGAGAAGCCGTAAGAAGGATGGAAGAACAAGGATTTTGGTCAAGATAAGACTCTGGAATGACTGGATTGTTAGCGGATTCTGCAAAGATAAGAACTGTTAAAGTTTTGAGTAATAGTAGCAAATGATACCACATTTGTGTCCCTTTGAACTTCAGTCGTATAATAAATCTTTTATTAACCAAGCTTGCTCGGGACCGTACTGGAAGAATATCGACCCTCGGTCTTTAATGTACGGACCGAGCGCAGCGAGGTCCGTACTGTCAAGACCTCGGGCCGATATTCTCCCAGTACGGCCCTTGCGCTTGGTTAATAAGATATATATAACAGAATTTACCTTACTATGACTAAGAAACGGACGAACATCATTTTAGTCTGACAGCCACTAACTTTACGAGCAACAAAACTGATCAATTAGTTTTACGAACGTTGTAACGTTCGACTTAAAAACAACTCTTCACTTGACTCTAAGGCTAGCTTCTGCTCAGGCCAGTCGCTAACTTAGGCGACAGTCCTCTTCAGGACTACACTCTACTGAACGATCGCACTACACGATTGACTTTACAATTAAATACGAAATGCTACCAAGAGAAACATTGGCCCAAAACATTATTCCTTCAATTGATTGTATTCTCGGCAGGAACTGATTAAACTGGAAGTTTAAATACTTTTGTCAAAAATAAAAAAAAAAAGAAGCACTTGTTTTGTCATTCATGAAAGAAAAAACTAATACGGTGCCATCTTAGCTCCTGTGTTAATTTCTTTTCCGTGCACTCAACCGGTGTTGGTTTTAAAGAAGAAGTTTTTTTGTTTAAAACTCTAATGCCTGGTCAAGAGCTTAATTGTTCTAAAACATGGTTGAATTGAAATTTTGCGCTGTATAAACCAGTTCAAATTGACTCCTCTTTTCAACGCCGGAATATAGACTCGCAACTTCCGAATAGATTTTATTTGATACAAATGCCGAAGATTCTTTCGCAAATCGTTAAAAAATGGTCAACAGTTTGGATGAAGATCAGCTTGAACATATGAGCCAGTCTTTCGGCTGATAAAAATTAAGTCGAGTATTGCCCTACGTTAGTTTTCATGAAAGAACAAATTTTTCATATAATCTCAAACGAACGAGACAATTAAAGAAAATATTGTTATTTACTCGTAACCTTATGAAATTTTGGCAAGGCACGTGCACTTTTCCATACGTAAGTTCAAATCAGTTAATTCAATTGTTAACCAAATCACAGGCGTTATGTTCGGCTTTCTTGCTGAATTCACATATCAATCACACACAACGTGGAAATCCAAGACATTATGAACATACAATAGAATTGAAATTTGTAGAGAAAGCATGCTGATTTTACCAAACCGAAGTGCGAACGTAACCAAAAACGTAGAATGAAAGATGACTTTTACTCTGTCCTCTTAATAAAAATCTGGCGCTTTTTAAATTCTGTAGCGCGATAGTTGTCTTTTTGCTGGTTTATACAACCTTTTTTCTTCAATATGAACTTTTCGGATAATTCAATTAAAGGCGCAGTCAAGAAAATGAATCCCTTGTTGCTCTTCGTACCAGGCATTTGGTTTTAAAGTGATACCGATAGTTACTCCTTATTATAAATGGAAGGAAGATCTTTAGTGCAGTCAATTGATGTAAAACAGGAATACGGAACGAAAAAAATTATGACAAATATCTTTAGATTCAATTTATAATTGAAATAGAACATTAAAGAAATATTGAAAAAGGCGAATCTCTTTTTTAAACGTTGCTGTAGGAATTCAAAGTGATCGTAATTAACTTGGAGCCTAATTGTGATGTGTCCTAGACCTCGGCTAGAATCAAATCAGATTAAAATAATTTGCTCCAATAGTTGATATTATTTTATTTATCAGATCGATTCGTGAATCAATTTTTTTTTTAAAAAATTGGGAGTCCAATTCTGAAAAATTTTGATCCCCGCGGCTTAAATCGAATTAAAAGTTTGCTCCAACAGTGCATATCATATTTCGCGAACTGCGTCGCCAAAAAGCTTGGAGCCTAATTGAAAAATGTCTTCGCTCTTGTGGCTAAAATAACATTTAAAGAATAAGCTCCAATAGTTACAGCCATTTTATTTCTTAAATTGCTTCGCGAATTTCCTTTGAAAAACCTTAGAGCCTAATTATAAAATGTTTTAGCTCTTGGAGCTAAATCAAATTCAAAGAGTTTGCTCCAATAACTTTTTTCACTCAACTTTAGTCCAAAATCTTTTATTTTTTTCGGTACTTTAACAACCTGTCCTGTGTTACATTTGAAAAGTGGCTGCTTTAAAGGTATTTATTCCGAAAAACATCATGGCGAGGTATAATCTTTCAAAAAATATTGGTTACGAAGACAAACTTTGTGGATTTCTAGTTGAACCTATGTAGCTCATTGGAAATAACTTCCAAACAGTATCTCGTGCAAAGAAAAAAGAAGATTAAGAGGACTAGTATAGTCAGCATTTCTTTGAAAAGGATGAAACAGTATTTTTGAGGCGAATTTTTTTTTGCACGAGATGCTGTTAAATTATACTTTGGCAGAAGTTTCAAAAGAGGCTTCGTTAAAATTTTTGCCGAAAAAGTTGCCAGGGGAAGCTCTGTGCAAATTGGTTCAAATTTTCTCGCCAAAAGTCTTAGTATATATACGAAAATTTTTCCTTCATGCCTTATTAATGATTTAATTGAAAAATACTTCATTAATTAAGAGAGAATTTAAAATGAATAAACTGCTCATTGAATATCAAAACCTGTGATTTATTGAGTGAATATTGAAGACAATAATAGACGAGACTGATCACTTTACTGTTCATACCACTAGCATATTAAATTTAAAAAAAAACGGCGCATGCGTATTTTTGAGCTCCGTATTTTTCTAAGTCTTTTGGCGGGAAAATTCGCCATATTTCAACAGAATAAATAAAGAGGCATGCGTACTAAACGTGACCGTATTTTTCTAAGATTTTTGGCGGGAAAATTTGAAACTTTTAAACCCGCTGAGGTTCACTGTCAAACTGAGAAATAAAAATTTAAGCCAATAAATTCGCGACACAACATTTGCTTTACGATTTTAGTAAAATAAGTACATATGATGCACGATCCTCGCAGTAGATAGCGCTATTTAAGCAATAGCGAAAATCAGACCTGAAAAAAATCAGGCCTGTACGGGATTGGAACCACTGACCTCTGCGATACTAGTGCAGCGCTCTACCAATTGAGCTATCATATGTATCTAATACCGCAGTTCAAAATATATGAACTTCATATCTTCATATCTTCATATCTTCATTCTTCATATCATTGTATCTGATTTATCACTTTCACGGGTTTATTACGAATAAACTCAACTGCCTGCTCCCAGTTGGCTTGTTAGCTCAATTGGTAGAGCGCTGCACTAGTATCGCAGAGGTCAGTGGTTCGAGTCCCGTACAGGCCTGAGTTTTTTCAGGTCTGATTTTCGCTATTGCTTAAATAGCGCTATCTACTGCGAGGATCGTGTATCATATGTATCTAATACCGCAGTATATAGCATTGTATCTGACAGAAAAGAGTGTGCGAGTCAGTAACGTGACAATCAAACACAAAACAGAGTGCGCGAGTCACTTATGTAACAATCAAACACAAAACAGTGCGCGAGTCACTAACGTAACAATCAATCTCAGAAAAAGAGCGCGCGAGTCACTTATGTAACAATCAAACACAAAACAGAGTGTGCGAGTCACTTATGTAACAATCAAACTCAAAAAAGAGCGCTCGAGTCACTTATGTAACAGTCAAACACAAAACAGATTGTGCTAGTCGCTAACGTAACAATCAAACAGAAAAGAGAATGCACTAGCCACTTAATAATCAAACATAAGTATGATACACGATCCTCGCAGTAGAGAGCGCTATTTATGCAATAGCGAAAATCAGACCTGAAAAAAGTCAGGCCTGTACGGAATTCGAACCACTGACCTCTGCGATTCTTGTGCAGCGCTCTACCAATTGAGCTAACAAGCCAACTGGGAGCAGGCCGTTAAGTTGATTCGTAATAAACCCGTGATGATAAATCAAATGAATATATGAACTTCATATATTCATTGTATTTAATCAAACATAAGACAGATTGTGCTACTCACTTACTGAACAATCAAACAGAATTCGCGAGTCACTTATTTAACAATCAAGCAAAATAACAGAATACGCTAGTTGCTTACCCAACAGTCAGAATACCCAACAGAAGACAGAATACGCTAGTTGCTTACCCAACAGTCAAACAGAAGACAGAATGCGCTGGTCATAAAGTTAACAATAAACAAAAATCGCGCTGGTTGCTTACGTAACAATCAAACCGAGAACAGAATGCGGGAAACATTTACATAGCGATGACAAAAAAAATAGAATGCATGTATCGCTTACGTAACAATCAAACAGAAAACAGAATGCGCAAGTTACTTACGTAGGCTTCAACTGGGAAAAAAAGAAAATGCGCTAGTCACTTACGTAACAATCGAACAGAAAACAATGCGCGAGTTACCAATATAAGAAGTACGAAGAAATCAGGATGCGCGGGTTACTAAATTAACAGTCAGACATTAGGCAGAATGGGTGAGTTACCAAAGTAATGATCAAGACAGAAGAAGACAATGCGCGACTTACCAACGCAATAATCACACAGAAAACAGAATGCGCGAGTTACCAACGTAATAATCACACAGAAAACAGAATGCGCAAGTTAACAACGTGATAATCAAACAGAAAACGGAATGCGCAAGTTACCAACGTAATAATCACACAGAAAACAGAACACGCGTCTTACCAATGTAACAACCTCGCAGAAAACACAGAGATTGCACAACTTACCAACGTAAATAATCACATCGAAAACAGAATGTGCGAGTTACCAACGTAATAATCACACGGAAAACTGAATGCGCGAGTTACCAATGTAAGAAGTACGAAGAAATCCGGATGCGCGGATTGCTAAATTAACAGTCAGACATTAGACAAAATGGGTGAGTTACCAACGTTGTGTTCAAGACAGAAGAAGACAGAATGCGCGAGTTACCAACGTAATAATCACACAGAAAATAGAATGCGCGAGTTACCAACGTAATAATCACACAGAAAATAGAATGCGCAAGTTACCAACGTATTAATCACATAGAAAACAGACTACGCGAGTTAACAACATGATAATCAAACAGAAAACAGAATGCGCAAGTTACCAACGTAATAATCACACAGAAAACAGAATGCGCGTGTTACCAAGGTAACAACCTCGCAGAATACACAGAGATTGCACAACTTACCAACGTAATAATCACACCGAAAACAGAATGTGCTAGTTACCAACGTAATAATCACACAGAAAACAGAATGCACTATTTACCAATGTAAGAAGTACGAAGAAATCAGGACGCGAGGGTTACTAAATTAACAGTCAGATATTAGACAGAATTGGTGAGTTACCAACGTTAGGATCAAGACAGAAGACAGAATGCGCGACTTACCAACGTAATAATCACACAGAAAATAGAATGCGCGAGTTACCAACGTAATAATCACACAGAAAACAGAATGCGCAAGCTACCAACGTAATAATCACATAGAAAACAGAATGCGCGAGTTAACATGATAATCAAACAGAAAACAGAATGCGCAAGTTACCAACGTAATAATCACACAGAAAACAGAATGCGCAAGTTACCAACGTAATAATTACATAGAAAACAGAATGCGCGAGTTAACATGATAATCAAACAGAAAACAGAATGCGCAAGTTACCAACGTAATAATCACAGAAAACAGAATGCGCGTTACCAATGTAACAACCTCGCAGAAAACACAGAGATTCCTCAACTTACCAACGTAATAATCACACCGAAAATAGAATGTGCTAGTTACCAACGTAATAATCACACAGAAAACAGAATGCGCGAGTTACTTACGTAACATCTTCACAGAAAACAGAATGTGCGAGGCGAGTTACCAACGTGATAGTCAAGACAGAAGACAGAATGCGCGAATTTCCAACATAATAATCACACAGAAAGCAGAATGCGCGAGTTACCAACACCATAATCAAGACAGAAGACAGAATGCGCGAGTTAACAACGTACCAACTTCACAGAAAACAGAATGCGCGAGTTACCAACCTAATAATCTTACAGAAAACAGAATGCACCAGTTAACAATCTAAATACTGCACAGAAAACACTGAGATTGCCCTCGTTACTTACGTAATGATCAAACCGAAAACAGAATGCGCGATTTACTAACGTAACAATCACAGAAAACAGAATGCGCGCCTGAGTTATCAACCCAACAATGACACAAAAAACAGAATGTGCGAGTGATCAGAAAACACTGAGATTGCGCGAGTTACCAACGTAGTGATCACATGGAAAACAGAATGCGCGAGTTACCTACGTAATAATGGTACGCAGAAAAACAGGTTTTGCGAGTTACCAACATAAGAATGAAACGAAGAACAGTGCGCTTGTCACTAACGTAGCAATCAAACAGGAGATAGAGTGTTCAAGTCACTTAGTTAAACTTAGTAATCAAACATTAAACACAATGTGCGAGTTACCGACATAAAAGTTAAACAGTAAAGGCGAATTTTCGAGTTCTTAACACAAAAATTTCGGACAAATCAGAGCGTACGAGTCACTAACATAGGAAGCAAGTTAAATATGGAATGCGCGAGGTACTAACGAAACATTCAGACAAGGCAAAGTGCATGAGTTCCTTGATAACATTACAGAGTGCAAGAGTAACAAACGTAATGACTTAACACCAAAAAGGAGCGCGAGTCGCTAAAACTAAAGTCAAACAGAAGACAGACCCCTAAGTAACCGCTAACGCAGAAATAAAGCACAGTTAAATTCAACATAGAATTCGTTTAAGTGTTGAATGCGTTTGTCCGCTACGTAACAATGAAAAACAACAAAGTCTGAGAGTAGCCATCGTAAAAGTGAAACAAGGATTAGGGTGACAAGTCATTTGTGAAACAAACAAAGGTAAATGAGAGAGCGAGAGAAACCAACTTGCAAATGAATCGTAAAAAAGAGTGCGCGAGTCTCTATCGTACCTATTAGACAGAAAAGGGTGCGAAAATAACCAACGTAACAACCAAACTCCGAATAGAGTGCTGTATCACTGGTGTAAATCGTAGAGAAAACAGAGGGCACTGCAAGGTAACGCAGCAATAAATAATGGTAATTGAATTTAAAGGATAACCGATATTGAAGGTAATTTTTTCCCTTAACTTCTCAAAAGAAATTCATGTGGACCAACAGAACAAGGTTGTTACAACTCCAGCATTCATGTGCGAAACGAAAGTCCATGAGATACACGATGGTATCGGCAAGATGGTAGAGGCGATCGTGAAGATGGTTTAATTTCACGTAACTGTCAACATGTAGGGCATTAATACAAGCACTAATTAAAAATTAGTGCTCGTATTAACCCGTAGAGGTGATACCTGTAGTAAAGTAGCTAAAGAGATAAAGAGATGGCCATCTGTAACGGAGAGCGGCGTTGAAGCTTTACCAAATACAGCAAGTGTTAACCAGATAAAGGTAATAAATTAACATTGTTTTCTCTTGAGTCTGGTATTGATTTCCTCCGCGGACTGGATACTTGGATTCTGAAAACGTTGGACGTGATTGTTTATTCCTGATGGGTTTAATATTAGCAGTGGAAACCCCATAGCCTTATCTCACCTGATACTCGTTGTATAAAACTCTTAAGGAATGGGTTGTTGTTTACACACAAGTGAAACAAACAGACTTGCCATTGCGTGAAGAAACGAGTCCAAGACTTGTCCAAAATGATTTAGATGTAAAGTCTTGTTACCCTGTCATGTCCGTCTAAATTACGCTTCATTTAGGTGTAATTTAGTAGGATTTGAACTTGTGGAACCCAAGCTAATACCGCAGTCCAATTGAATTCAATCAAATATTTGCTGCTATCCAGTCCAAATTAAACCTACCTTTAGCTGCTGGAATTTAGGCCTGTCCAACTAGTCCAATCCATTCCAAACCGGCCCTGTCCTTAATAAGAGGCCTAATACGGTCTAATACATATCTGTTGTCTGTACTCAACCCCTTATGACTCAGAGTTGTCCAGTTTGAAGGTCCCCTCCCTCTCCTCTTCGCAGTAGTAGTAAATGATCTCATCCTTGCTGTTCTGTAAATAGAATACCTAAGAAAAGAGTGGGGCTCTGGACCATACGAGGGAAAACCTCGTAGTTAGGTCTGCACTGCGGGTAAAGCGAGTCCCTTTCGCGTCGAGCATGCGAGAAATCGTACAGGATGTATCTCGTTCCAGGCCATCTCGCTTTGTCGTTTCATGTGACATAACACAGCATATGCAAGAGTATACGAACGGCGCTGGAGCGCCGTGAAGCAATTTCAGTTTTGTCCGGTAAGTAATGCTAGGTTAAATTGATCAGATGAGGTTTTCATTCGAAACGCGAATTATCCCGTCATGATTTGCCAGCGATCTATAGCACACAACCGACTTGAAGTGAGGTTTGCGACAGCACTATTGTTTTGAAGAAGTTTTACCCACAATCATCGAACTCCTAAAAAAAATAACCTGTCTCTGCCCTCTCACCACATTTTCAAGCAGGATTTCTCTTTGCGGCTAAACTTCAGAATACCCGGCCACATCATTTCCATGTCATTGAATGAGAATAGCGTCGATTGTGTTGCTCCTTGCTCCCTTTGCGGCTAAACTTCAGAATACCCGGCCACATCATTTCCATGTCATTGAATAAGAATAGCGTCTATTGTGTTATGCCTCATTCTTCAAAGCCTCCTCTTTGCTCTATACATGCTATGCTCTGAACACATTATGTATAAATGATTGGGACTGTTTAGAAGTTTCAGGAAGTTCCTGTACATCGTTTTACCGATCACATGATTAGCACGCACACTCGTTCTGCGGAGTACATTACAGCGTAGAAATTGCTCGTTTTACAGAAAATGGTTTGTTTGATTTAAATCGTTTTCACTTAATTTTATGAAACAAATACACTAGCCCGTGAATGGAGTACATTGTTCCTCATTTGGTGTGTAATATAATAGACTAGATAAGGACGGGAGTTACGAAAACAAATACCCTCGAAAACGAAGACCTAAGACCCGGTTTTCGTTTTCGTAGTACGAAAACGAAGACCCTGTAAACAGAAAACCGTAGAAATTAGAAGTTAAACGCACATTAAACAGTAACAACACCTAGTAATATAATACATTACACTTCACGCGTTTCTTCCCATTATTATACTGCCCGTATTATACGGCCCGTCTTGTCTGTTCTGTTTAGCTATGCGAGCCAATTTGGTGTTGATATTCTTGAGGGTTTCCTCGCGTAAACTTACCACACATATTATTATTCTGGAACAGCAGGCAGAATTCTATCGCCAGCCGCCTTTGATTTATACTTAGCATTGCGTGACAGAATAACAGAGAAAGCGTTCTGTACAGGAAAAATGAGTTTTGGGTTCTGTCAATAAATAATACATACATACATACATACATACATACATAGTTTATTTGATGACGCAGGTTACAGAAAACGCAAGACTGAAGTCCCGATGTGGACCTGCCTATCTACTATTTAAAAACTAAGGTGTATACATGTGAATAAATAGAAAGTCAACAGAAATTAAACAATAAGTAATAATAATAGTACAAATATAAATAGATAGGACTATGAACTACAATTTAAGAATATAGTTAAGAACTAGGTAAAATAATTGTCAAAGTTTTAAAAATTTAGGTATGATTTGATTAAGATGAGATTAATAAAGAAATTCCTCATTCCTATTTCTTATCATGGAAGATTCCTTATTATAACTTATAGAATTAATTAAGTCCTTACTAGATCTAAGTCTTTTTTTAAAACATTCTAAGCTAGAAGACTTTTTGATCGAATCAGGAAGTGAATTCCATGCAATGGCAGCTCTATGCCTAAAAGTCAGCCTGCCACTTTATTTCGTAGCTAAAATAGATTCTGACGGTCGTTAAGCTTTCTCTGCTGGACAATTCTCGTTAAAAAATAAGTAATTCTTTTGGCTAATGCAGGGTCTTCGTTTTCGTAGTACGAAAACGAAGACCCCCGGTCTTTGTTTTCGTAGTACGAAAACGAAGATCCTCGGTCTTTGTTTTCGTAGTACAAAAACGAAGACCCCGGTCTTCGTTTTCGTATTACGAAAACGAAGACCCTTTATTAAAAGCAGACAATCCTTTAAAAGTACGATTGTAGAAGTACCCCGAGCACTAGTAATTGTTATTTCAGCTTTTGATATGTTAAGACAGTTCGCGCGTGGTTTTTCTTGGTCTTTCTTCAGCTACCACTGCTTTCGGCTCTTGGATTTGTTTTTCTATGCATTGAGTCCAGGTTTGGAACAGAAATCCCTGTCGAAGGAGTGACTGGAATATTTTAGGGCGTCAGTAAGGTTAAGCAGGCTTTATTCGGGCGCGTACTCTCTTTTTTGGTGGTGTGACTAAACAGTGGCTTCCTTTGAACAATTGAGGTCGAAGGCCGACTATCGCACGTGCGGCTGAGGGAAACATTTTTGCGCGAAACTTAAGCCACATGTTGAGATGTAGCGGTAAAAAATTCAACTATGTCGGTTTTTCGAAAGTTTAAGCTTCCTCAGCTGATACAAAGAGTGTCACCTGGCAGCGAAATTGCAGAAGAGATTCCACGCTTCAAATGCAGTGAATTGCGGGTAAAACAGAGAATAGGAAAAGGTTCCTTTGGAGATGTTTACACAACCGAATACAAACGTTCAGGAGACAGGAAGTGTCATACCGTTGCCGTTAAAAAAATGCTGTAGTTTTAACTTGGGGGCGGGGGACGTCCATGTCTTATACATTTCAAAGTGAGGAAGGTGATTGTAGAATTGTTTAAAGGAAGCCACTGTTTTGTCACACCATAATATAAATAAATAAAATTGTGGATTTATATTGCGCTGTTTCCATGACGGGATGATCAACTGCGCATTACAATAATGCATGGAATAAATACTAATTACATCATTACAACAATGCATGAAATGAATACTAATTACATCATTACAACAATGCTTTGTAATAGATGCCAGTTACATCATGTGTAGTATAAAATATTAAAAGCTAAGCTAACTAAGAATAAAAAGCCTTACTAAAGAAATGCGTCTTTAAGAGTTTTTTAAAAGTGTCGACAGATTTAGCCATTCTAATTACCGAAGGTAAATCATTCCAGAGTTTTGGCGCCGAAGCAACGAAAGCACGGTCGCCTAGGGTTTTTAAAGTTTTAAATTCGGGTAAGATAGCAGTATTCCGTCATTAGAATACAGTCCATATCTTGAATTTAAAGGCTTAATTTTGACAAGATCATTGATATAGGACGGTGCGGATTTGCGAATGGCTTTGAAAGTTAAAAGTAGAACCTTAAAATTAATACGAAATGAGACAGGAAGCCAATGCAGGTGATGGAGCACCATCAACAACAAGATCTTGTTCTCTCACTGTACACGTCCGTCATGCAATGCGCACTAGGCCGAAAAAGAGAGTACGTGCCCGAATAAAGCCTGCTTAACCTTATTGAGGCCCTAAAATGTTCCGATCCCTCCTTCAACAGGGATGTCAGTTCCAAACTTGGACTCAATGCATAGAAAAACAAATCCAAGAGCCGAAAGCAGTGGTGGCTGAAGAAAGACCAAGAAAAACCACTCACGAACTGTCTTAACATATCAAAAGCTGAAATAACAATTACTAGTGCTCGGGGTACTTATACAATCGTACTTTCAAAGGATTGTCTGCTTTTTATAAGACGTCTTCGTTTTCGTACTACGAAAACGAAGACCCTGCATCAGCCAAAAGAATTGCTTATTTTTTAACGAGAATTGTCCAGCAGAGAAAGCTTAACGACCGTCAGAATCTATTTTAGCTACAAAATACAGTAGAAATCAATTATTTATTGACAGAACCCAAGAGTCATTATATCCTGTACAGAATGCTTTCTCTGTTATTCTGTCACACAATGCTAACTATAAATCAAAGGCGGCTGGCGATGGAATTCTGCCTGCTGTTCCAGAATAATAATATATGTGGTAAGTTTACCCGAGGAAACCCTCGAGAATATCAACACCAAATTGGCACGCATAGCGAAACAGAACAGACAAGACGGGCCATATAATAATACGGGCAGCATAATAATACGGGCAGCATAATAATACGGGCAGTATAATAATACAGGCAGTATAATAATACGGGCAGTATAATAAGGGGAAGAAACGCGTGAAGTGTAATGAATTATATTACTAAGCGTCGTTGCTGTTTAATGTGTGTTTAAGTTGTAATTTCTATGGTTTTCTGTTAACAGGGTCTTAGGTCTTCGTTTTCGAGGGTCTTCGTTTTCGTAACACCCAGATAAGGACACCTGTGTTCCTGATTGTTTATTAGTCCTTTGGGAACACTGTTATTTTAGGTGAAGCTGATTCCGTGCAAGAAAACTTTGAACTTTCCCTCTAGATCTATCTTGTGGGCTTAAATGAGTTGGGCCTTCATATTTTCATTTTTAAACTGTCATTTTTTCATTGCTGGGAGATTAGCAAAGAAGGATAAAATAGCTGACTGAACATAAAAAATCTGTTACATAGATGTGAGCTGCATGATACTTGAGCTGGATTCCATTTGGAAAAAGTTGAGCTATTAATGCAACTATTTTGTAACCAGGCACATCCATGTCACCTCCTTTCTTGATGCATTTTAACAAATACAACTTGATTGGAACATTATTTAAGGAATAGATTCCATTCCTGTTGCTGTATTTCAATTGCATTAATTATAGATTGCAGATGACATCGAGTGTAATTTAATTTAATTTATAATTGATTAGATTCGCCGACAGGCGGGGACACCGCAACAGCTTGCGCCAGTTACTGCGGGCCCAGTAAACCCGCCCATCCCACCCCAGGGGAGGACATCCATCACACAGTAATTTCATGTGTGGGAAATTATTGTCTCCTAACCCTAACCCTGCAGGAGATGGGACCTCCATTTATTCGTCCCTATCCGAGAAGACTAAAATATCTAACCATTTCTTGATGTTATAGAAAGGTAGCAAATTCTTCTCAATTATTTTAAGACTTTGAGTGTTGGTCCGGCTGGGGCTCAAACCCTCTACCTCCCGCACAACAGTCCAGCGCACTATCCATTGTGTGTCACTGATATTCTTACTGCATCTTGACATCTTCTGTGATCTCTTATTGTACAGACCCCCAGCGATGTGGATAATATTTGTTTCAAATTATGAAAAATAAAAATGTTTTTAATGGTGACATCATCAGTGCATCTATCCTCCATTAGAGCATAAATAAGAACCAAGGCTGGGTTGTCGAAAGGTGAGTTAGGATAACTCGGGGTTAGTGTGAAATTTGATTTCAGATCTGAAACCTTTAAAAAAAAAATGCAGTGTAATTCCATTTGTCTACAATTTAATGATTGAATGCTCTAAAAAGAATTGGGTAAATTATCCCAAAAAGGCTTTTGAACAGAGAAGTATAGAAACCTGGATTTGAATTTAACCCAGGGTTAGCACTAATTGGCCTTTGAAAAACTGGGCCCAGTCGAATTGTGTATACATTTTAGTTTATTATAATAATGGAAGACAGTTTAAGCAGGGCTAGAGAGGTGTCTATACTCATCCCAAAATAAGAGAGAATAAATTACAGGTTATAACTAATGATATTGTACTGAACTGTAATGCATGTTTTGTTGCAGACTTTATAGTCTCTTGAAGATGAGATTCACACAAGTTATTTTTATCCTAACCCTCCTCTCCTTTGTGGCAAGTAAATATGATCCAACATGGGAATCACTAGACTCCCGTCCCCTCCCCCCTTGGTATGATGAGGCCAAGTTTGGTATATTCATGCACTGGGGAGTGTACTCAGTACCAAGTTTTGGAACAGAGTGGTTCTGGTACAGATGGAAACATGACCAGGATCCAACTTTCGTGGAATTCATGAAGAATAACTTTCCACCTGACTTTCAGTATCAAGACTTTGCCCCAATGTTTCATGCAGAATTCTTTGATCCAGATGCTTGGGCAGATCTTTTAACAAAGTCGGGTGCAAGGTGGGTATGGACAATTCATGGTTTGTTTTATAGTTTTAAACTTTTGCATCTACTTTCTCTTTACAAATCACTCCTGGATCACACGTTATATTAAGTCTACTAGGTGTCAACTACTTCATGATTTATGTTGTAGATGAAAAGCAATCTAATTTTGCACTGTCTTTTGTATTTGAGAACCATGATTATACCACTAGGAGTACATCGTTGTAGCCGTTCTTAGTAAATACAGTTATTAGATGCTACTATATTGGATTGATATTCCAATATCAATACAGGAGAAGCCTACTAGAAAACTATTTGAAAGTGCACTTTTCATGTATTACTTTTCTCAGTACTAGTCAATGTCTTCCTATTTATTTATCTGTTGTTTAAGGTGTGATTCCTCTTTCCCCCTCATATATTTGTATCGGATTTGTCTAACTGTATAAATAAAAAATATAAATATAACACAACAGCCATCGAATTAGCTTGCTTTATTTAATGCCCTTCTCCATTTTCTTTCTTTTGTTGGTAATCATTTATAAGGTTTTAATTGATGAAATGGCGAAAATAAAAATAAAAAAATACAAACATACAAATACAAAAAGAATCACACATTAAGGTCACAAGGATAACAGAAATGATCACCAACTTAAGATGATTTTGTCAAAAAAATTCTGTTTGTCGATCATCACTTTAGGAAATGTAGAGGGAATGGTACAGAGAATATGCAGACTAATCTTAAGGTGTAAAGGGTTAATACCAGAAGCAGTTTGGTCTGCCTGAGTAGTAAATTAAAAGTTTGACTTCAAACCAACCATGTATTTGCATATAACTTTCTACAAATATTGACCTGCTCATGGTTGCTACCTTCTATGCTGAACTGCAAATGATATGTTGTTCTGGCATAGTTGTATCCATCCTCATTTGTGGAAAATGGCAGGTAGTATCCGCAAGCTGTCTGAAAGTTATTTATTACATATAAAAGTTATGAAAAAGGGGAGTGGAACCTTGATAATTGAAAGGTAAAACATTTGTTTTAATTTATTATAAAATATGATGCTCTTTTAAGATTTATTTACCTCAGCTGTTGGCTATGGACCAATCATCTCTTTGCCACTAAGGATATTTTGTCCATCCTGTTTCTTAGATATTTTGTTCTGACCAGTAAGCATCATGAAGGTTGGACAAACTGGAGATCAAATGTATCATGGAACTGGAACTCTGTTGACAATGGCCCACACAGGGATCTTGTGGGTAGGGAAAATTTACAGCTATGTAAATCCACGTGGAAATAAATATTACAAGATCTCACCTTTTTTTTAATTCGCAGGGGAACTGGCAACATCTATTAGAACAAAAACCAACATCACATTTGGATTGTATCATTCACTCTATGAATGGTTTAATCCTCTTTATTTGAAAGATAGTGCCAACCATTTTGAGACACAGGATTATGTTGAGGTACATTCAATTTGGTATTACATAAAATTATTGTGTATCTTTTCATGTTGTGATCTCTTTATATTTGAATACCTATGTGGGTTTACATATGATTCTATTTTCAGTGATACTAGGAAGAGGGCTTTGGGGTCTACTTAAGAAACTGCAAAACAATAGGAAAAAATCATCCATAGCTACAAAACCACTAAAACATTTGATAAAAACTTAAATCTGCATACAAAATTGTTCAGTGGTAACAAGTGGAGCATTATTAAAAACTGGAACCCAAATAGGAAGAGCTTAAAAAAAAAAGAAACTGAATACCAAAAATTGAAAGCCAAATCCAAAAACCATTTGTATTTTTGATGAAAACCATTGTAAGCAAATGCTGAACAATGGAAAATCAGCAAACTACAGTGGACACCAAAGCCAACAAAGTGATGGTTGTTGGCACAGAAAAACTGATCTAAAAAATGGCCAAACTACAAAACTGGAAATTCCAATGCCCCCCTCTATTAGGAATTAATTCTTAAAGAAATAGTTTGTAAATTTCCAGCATTAAGATTAATGAAACAAGTATGGTTGCTACAGCCTGAGTCAGGGAATGTCATCTTGAGTTAAGGGAAATTGAGATTCACAAATTCAAGGAAAATTAAAGTCAGATATATATATATATATATATATATATAACCAAAATAGTGGAATGAGATCATCATGTACTAAAAAATGCTCAATAGCAGGGCTAGAGCTCTGGATAATTATACTTCAAGATTTAGGTTACTTGAACTTTTACTGCAACTCTAAGTTTCATGTCTCTTGCCTCTTTCATTAATCTTTCATGCCTCTTTCATTAATCTTGGCAAGAGGCATGAAACTCAGAGTTGCAGTAAAAGTTCAAGTAACCTAAATCTTGAAGTATAATTATATATATATATATATACATTGATGTCTATATCTTTTCATGTTGTATTATATTTGATTACCCAATTTTGAATTTTGGTTTTCATCAAGTAAATCTGGTGTACTGATGTACCAGTTTCTGAAAAGAACTCAGTCATAAGATATTTGACTTTAAAAACCAAAAACCTTTACCTACTAATAATTGAAGAAAATATTACAAGATAACAACTCCAGAGAACATCTTCCCAACTTGAAATATGAGTACACAAGAATTACACAAAAAAGAAACAGGGAATAAAATGTGATATTTTGAACAGGTCTTATTACAAGACCAGTATCAAACTTAATAAGCTTACTTAAGTGTCAAGCAAACAAGAAGAGCCAGTTAGGCAGGTGTGAAACAAGATGATAATTGTAACAAGAATTAAAAAAAAAAAAATTATGGGACAAGGTTTAAAAAAAAAAAACAGTACATGCCAGACTAAACCAATATGAGCAAGTATGATCATAATGTAATAAACAACTTCTTGTTAATGTGCAACAAATTAACAGTGATTTCTTCACAGGCTCTTTAAACATTAGTCACATTTATTCAAAAGTTGTAATAAATTCAGCAAAGAGGTTTATTTGCAGCAGTATATCAAAAGAGTGAAATTGTTTAGTTTATGTAATTATACAAACTACACTTCAACTGTTGTAGAATTAAATCTTATAATTTTTTTGCAGCAAGTTTTGATGCCAGAGTTGTACGACCTGATTAACACATATAAACCTGAATATCTATGGTCAGATGGTGCAAGTGGACCCGACACTTACTGGGAGAGCACAAAGTTTCTTGCTTGGCTTTATAATGAGAGGTAAGATAACTCTTGTATGGAACTTCAAAGGATATAATTCTGCTTTGATACTGTTACTTATTAAGAAATTATTTGCAAGTTTCTGCCATTTATATTAATGAAACAATAGTTATGGTTGCTACAGTTCTGTATATAGTAAATAAGCAGGGAAAGGATTTTTTAATGACTGGGATGTTTGAGTCAGGGAAAATTAATATTTTGAAAGTGAGAGAAAATTAAAGCTATTCTTATGTGGCTGGAAATAATAATTTTCTTTCAGTTTTGATCTCAACTGTTTATTCCTTTGGGAAGAAGGCAAATTGTGGTTTTCACATTCTTAGTCTTAACAGTTTTTTGAAGGCCTTAATGTGGATGTTTTACTGTGAATTTTTTATCAAATATTTGTTAGTGTGGAAAGAATTGCAGTAAGGGAAGGCCAGAAACATCTATACAGTGATTATGGGAAACATTTTATTTATTTGGTGAGGGAGATCTTATTACTATTGGGGTAAAATTGCAAAGGGGCTTGAACATTTTTGGCTACCACATCTATTAAGAACAGGATGGACAAAGTATGATAGAACAGTCTTTTGACATCTGATATGTTTTCTTTTCTTTGTACAAGCCCTGTTAAAGATACTGTTCTGACAAATGATCGATGGTGTGACAATGGATGTCTCTGCCATCATGGTGGGGTGTACACTTGTCATGATCGCTATAATCCAGGTGAATTGTAATATTGTTTTATTAGATATAAAGTTATTTACCCGATGAGTAGTTAACAATAGATGAAGAGTGATGGATGGACTAATTCCCTGTGCCAAATCATGGCCCTCAGTACCACCTGGTTTTATGTTAAAATTTGATCTAAGTAATCTTTCTTTGAATTAGTTGGTGAAAGAAGGGTAGGGGGTGACACTGTAGTTAGAGCACTGGCCATTCCCAGATTAAAGTAAAGGTTGAGTTTGTTCTTGATGCTCCAGGGGTTTCTTGGGTTCTTAAGTTTTCTTCCCTCTACAAAAACTAAGACTCGAACTTGGAATCCCACCTGGAAACAGGGGAAGTAGAAAAATTTTGTCGATGACACTTCTATTAAATCTTATTTTTTATCCAGTATTTTCTAATAGTTCACATTTCATTCAATTTTAGGGGTTATATGGGAGGCATGACTACAACCCCTGTGGAAGTACATTTAAGCCTGAATTTTTTTTTCAGGCTTCAATTTCTGCCACTCCTTTATTGCAATTTGCCAACAAGGATTATTTTATCACCTACTGTTTACAACTCAAAATTATATGATTTAATCTTTGTATGGCTGGGTGGCTACCTTGCCCAGTTGGTACTAGCACCTAACAATTCTTTTGGAGCCATTTCGTGAACCCCTCTTCCAATTTCTTCAATTTCTTTAATTACAGTTTTCCTGCAAGGTTCATTTTATCACCTAACACCCACAGCTTGGATGTGATGTCATATCATAGCTAGCTTTCTCAGTTTGTCATTCAGTTGCGAGTAGCATCCACCCAGTTTCTAGGAGCCATTGGCTTAAGCCTGGCTTCTATTTAAGAAATTTGAATGGCTGTTTACCTGTGAAGATCGATTTGTCACAAATTTTCACTTTGCATATGAAGTTCCTGGTATTAGGGATTTACAATTATTGACACTGTGTGTTAATACTGATTCGTATGCAATCAGCTAAACATCTTAAGTGATATAGCCTGGATTTCATTCAATCCAGCAAGAGTTGACTGTGTTAGGTTATTTAACAATTATTCCACGAGTGCGCGTTGGATACGAGATGATAGATAGCCAACGAGGCGCGTAGCGCCGAGTTGGCCATAATCATCTCATATCCAACAAGCGCGTGTGGAATAATTGTTTTATTAAAAACGTTAAATTAAATTATTAAATTTTATTAAATTTTTAGCTCTCTTTTAATTTTAAGCTGACCTGTACGCTTACCATATTTGTAGATTAAGGTATATTGGCTGATATACCATAATGGCTAAGCCAATAAAAAGTCTTGAATTGCATTATCCAATGATGTAGTTTTTAATAAAATATGATAGATATTGATAATTACGTTAATGATTTTTTATGTTAAAAAAAGGCAAATTGCAAAATCACAAATGGGAGAATGCACTGACTGTGGACAAAGGTTCATGGGGCTACAGACGTAATGTGGACATTGGCTCTTATCTGAGCATCAATCAACTGATTTATCAGTTGGCATCAACTGTTAGGTAAGGATCTACAGCGCAAATTGTGAAATCTGATCAGAATTCTGTATTGTTAGTAAACCATGTGAAAGTTGTTGTTTGTGATTGCACAGTTTAAGTTTGGAGGAGAAGCTTCTTTTTGTTGTTTAAAAGAAGAACCCCCTCTCTTAAAATTCTTCATTCACAACTTTCTATATGCCAGCGTTACTCTGGAATAACTTTTTTCTCAATCTTTCCCTTCCTTTTGTTAGCTGCGGGGGGAACATGTTGTTGAATGTCGGCCCAACTGCAGACGGTCGCATTATACCTGCCTTTGAGGAGAGATTACTTCAGATGGGACAGTGGCTGTCTGTAAATGGTGAAGCTATTTATGGGACCAAACCTTGGAGAGCTCAGAATGACACTGTCAACAAGGATGTTTGGTAGGCACAAATTTAATCGACTTAAGTAATGCTTGATAGTAAAGAAACCTAGCACTAAGTTGTTACGCTTTAATAGGTTTCGGGTCTTACACCCTTACAACTCCATGTCATTTTTGTAGCAACACGTAAACACTTTAAACCCAAAGAGTGATCAAGAAGCTTTGATTGTTAAACGAATTCTCCTTGTTAGTACCTAAGGAAATGTATGGAGAAGAATATGGAGAATATGAATGCTGACGTTTGGGTGTAAAAGGTTAAGAGTTAGGTTTGGCGGTATTTTGGTGGGTGATGCATGTGTGCCAACTTGGGTTTCATTTAAATGTTAGATCTTTCGGTTAGATATTTTTTGTCGACTTTTACTAAACTAGAGTTGACACGATTTATTTATTTAAATTTGTTTCTGGTCGATTAATGTCCCCGTTTTGTGTATCATCATGGTGAAATACCTTTATTAAATCATTTATCTTTTTGATCACCAGGTACACGTTGAAAAATGAGACCGTTTATGCCATTGTCCTTGAATGGCCTTCGACGGATCATCTGAACCTCGGAGCTCCAAATTCTACTGAAGACACTCAAGTCACAATGTTAGGTTATGATGGAAAATTTCTTTGGGAGCCCGCCAGTGCAAAAGGTGGCATGGTCATTGATTTCCCTCCCATTGCTATAAACAAGATCCCTTCTGAATGGGCCTGGGTTTTAAAATTGGAAAACATCAAGTGAATCCATCTTCTATCGAGCAATGCTGACATGAGCAAGTCGCATAGTTCCATTGATAATTACTAGTCATTTTTTATTACTTTTAACTAAAACCAGTCAAACTGCTTGCAAAATACATTATAACAATTTATGCATTAGGATCGGCACATGAAAAGTACGGCATCTGAATTAAAGTAGTTCTAAAGGCGAAATTCTCGGTCAAGCCAGGCGGGAAGAACGGGTGAGCCGTTCCAAATTGATTCAGATGCCGATCTTTTTATGTACTTAATTGAAGGAATAAGGTTCGGCTCATGAAAAGATCGGCGTCTGAACCGGGCCTGACTTACAATTAAATGAAGGGGAAAGATTCTAAAGAAACTGTGGTACTGCGTCGGTGGGGGTAACAGGGTAATTTTGATGTTATCAACTGAATTTATAATGTAAATTGACGTTTCAAGCGTTAGCCCTTCGCCATTCGCTCTGATGAAGTGCTAACGCTCGAAACGTCAGCTTTGAAACTCTTTACGGTGGCCAATTTACATTGTCAACTAAGTTGATAAAACCAAAATTACTAAGTTACTTACACTTCCGAGGAATTTGAAAGGAATTTTTTAAACAAGTCTTTAGTAGAACTGAGCATATTTTGTAGTACAATAATGACAACTTTAGTTTGCAAAGGTATAATTAATTGAACTTAGGAGCTAACAAATGGCCTGGTTCACTTTTGAACTTCTTTGTAAGTAGTTTTTGTTTCATTTGAAACTCGAAGTTTTTGTACTTCATGTTCACTTACTGGAAATATTTCACGATAACTGTTTCTTTGATAGCCATAATTTTTCTCTTAGTTCCTCAGAGGTGTTTTAAAAATGAGGCTCTAAATGATTGTTGTAAGGTAAAGGTAAAGGAAAAATGATTTTGAAAAAAATTTAATAAAATCGGCTTCTGTTGTTGATGGTATTGAAGTAATGTTTATGTATGTAGGATGCGCATTAGATTCACGCTAAGTCTAACTTTTTTCAGTTTCTCGGTTTCTTGAAAGGAATGGATTTTCATTTGAAAGATGAGACGGTGTTGTAATGCTTTATGATTTAGATTCGATCCTTTTATCACATAGTACACAATATCAGCTCAAATTCCTTTCGGGCAGAAACAAGTGGAACCTCGTGATAAGACCAGTTGAAAAATTGAAAAGTATTTTCATGAGCCAGCATATGAAAGAGCTGGTATTCTCTCTTGTCATGTTCAGGAAAAGATCATCAAATAAAGAAGTTCTTGATTGTTAAACAAATTCTCCCTGTTAGCACTTTAGGAAATGTGTGGTGAACAGTATGGGCAATAATTTCAATATATCAACAAAGTTGAAATGGTAAATTGGCCACCGTTACGATTATAAAAACCTGACGTTTCGAAGGTTAGCCCTTCGTCGGAGCGAATAGAGGAATTGTGGGTTGTGTGTGCTTTTAAAGGCAGAAAATGGAGCTACGTGATTGGTGGGAACATGGCAACGAGAAAAACACGAATAAATTAGTGGAATGAAAAGCGTTCTTTGATACCTGTGGGATTTAGACTGCCGGTTTGAAAGATGAGTATGGGGAATATGCATACTGATTTTGGGGTGTAAAAGGTTAACTAAAGGATCGATTATTCTGCGAGAAAAAGTAAAAATTCAACCAATAGCCTCGATTTGGTGCGAAATTCTCGGCGAATATTAACCGTTCCGAAAAGCGAACGTATTACGCGAGCTTCACTCCTGTAAAACTGCGAGCTTTGAGGTGCGGATAACTTCTAAGGGAAAATATACGTGCATATTAATTTTAAAATAAAAAAGAAGAAGAAGTTTAGATTTCAGAGCAACTTTCAAGATGAAAAATTACGTTTTCTCTCCCAACGATGATATTCTGATCTCTCCTCTTGAAGGAACTTTCAAGCGGACTTTCATCTTGATAGACGTAAGGTTTGACAATTGGGACCATCACATTTTATCGCACATTGGTCACGTGACGTGCTTAAACCAATCGAGCACGACCGAAGATACTTGATTTTTTTTAGTCAAATCCTCTAGATAAGGTCGAGAGCATCGTTCAAAATGTCCTCCTAGCCTGAGGAGAATTACTGTATGTTTTAGAATTATTTTGGTGATTTTCACTGAAACATCGAACTTCTTTGTAATGATCATGAGTACCTCACTATTATCAGCAACTCGCGCAGAGATATCAAAACAAGACAGGGTCAAAGTAACTTTTCCCCAGTTGGAGTAACTTTTAACTCTATTATCACTACGGGAATTTTTCTAAATATACCGTACATTGCCTAAATGCTAAGACAGAAAATAACGGTCACAGCCTTTCCATGTTTCCCCTGATTTCGTCGACACGATAAAAAGAAAGAAGGAAAGGGTGCCGCAAGAGGGGAAGGGAGGGGGAGATTGTCACGATAAAAAGAAAGAAGGAAAGGGTGCCGCAGCAGGGAAGGGAGGGGGAGAGATTGTCTAACGATGAGACCTTCCCTCTAGTTCTTCGCTCTCTTAGGTCCTCGAGGCCCTCTTAGATCCTCCCCGGGATTAGTTTATTTATCAAAGCACTGTCAAAACATGGCTTCATTTCTTGACTTTTTTTTTGAGCGCCGTCCTTTGAAATATTTGAAATATAAAGTTGACCTCTATGTTCCAACAATTTGTTTAAGACCGTTCATTGATTAGTTGTTAATAAACTGTTTACTCATTCGATGTTACAGAAGTAAAGTAAGAGTAATTTTTTCCCCTCTTCTCGCTTTCCAATAGCCCATTTGCTAATTACCCTTGGCCTCATTTTCAAAACGAGTCCTCGTGCTAATCCTAATAAGTTTCCATTCACATGCAAATTAAACTCATTTTCACAAGAATGGTTGAGCACGAGGACTCGTTTTGAAAATGAGGCCAAGGGTAATTCGCAAAGGGGCTATTCATCTCAAATGATGCCCCTCGTTCCTCTTGATTCTCGATCAGCTCCCAGGCGTGCAAACAACACACTGCACCTAATTAGCGACGGAGCAGCGGATTATTGGATCCTGTTGTTAATCCATATTCATCAGAAATTATAGAATTTTCAGCAATCCACGCTGTCCGTAAGGCTGAATTTTAAGTTGCATTCTGAAGGGAAGAAGACAGCGGAACTGTAAATAAAGTAGAGCAACGGAGGCACTCTTAAGCTACTACAACATAAGGTGAGCATTTCCTTGGGAAAATATTTGTTTTAAATCCTCCAGACAGGTAAGCAAGTCGTATCATTTCAGTCAAACGAGTTTACGTGAGTCGGTTGCATGGTCTGAGCGGCTCTTCAACTCGAAACTTGCTTGAATTAGGGTGTTTGCCGTTCGGGAAAAAATGACAGAACCAATGACTTAAAAGAAATTGGGGAGAGAATCTCACGGCTATATTATTTGGCGAAACACTGAAATGAAAATTTTAAGAAGTACATTCTGAAGGTAAAAACGCGGCCACGTGGATATGTTACTACTACCCTTCAAATAATCCGAAGCCTGTGCTTCATTGTGACTCAATTACATTTTGGAAAGTTTTGGTGTGTTCCGTTAATGCTACATTTGTGCTATAGAGCAAAGAAATAACGAAGAACTTAAATTTTACGCTACCGAGAATATGCCTTCTTTTTGAGAGAGAAAGCATTCCCTGATCACATTCATAATTCATATTTTTAGGAGAAGCCGTAAGAAGGATGGAAGAACAAGGATTTTGGTCAAGATAAGACTCTGGAATGACTGGATTGTTAGCGGATTCTGCAAAGATAAGGACTTTTAAAGTTTTGAGTAATAGTAGCAAAAATGGTGGCTCTTTAAATGTCTAGTTATTTTGAGAAGACTTCATCCACTCATCAGCTGTCGTGGAATGGATAAAAGGCGTTACTTGGTGAGCGAATGGTTCTCAATTAGCCACCATTTTTGGACTAGTTTATGATACCGATTGTTATGCAGACCTTGAGCGATTGTATAATTGATTTAAACGATAACTTTGTGCAATTTATCTCGCATGATCTCATAACAATGAAATCACAAATGAGACAATTGGAAATTGATTCAAACCTGCTACAGAAAACTGAAATTTACATCGTTGATTTCCGAGCTCTGGTCGCTCTTTTTTGTTTGCTTAATAGTTGGTATCACTGATACATCCCAGTCGATTTCGCACAAAGGTGACACTTGTTAAGGTGGCACAAAAGAATCAGACAAACTATAAAAGTTTTTAAAAATTCAGATATGTTGAAGACTGAGATAAATCTTGTCTATTCAATTTATTTCAAAAATTGCCGACACAGTCAAACCTCATCATTGACTGGTACGTTGCAAGATGCGAATCCTTCAAAGACTGACTTTCAAAAGCTAATTAAGTAACCTTAAGAAGACTGTTCGACAAATGACAATAACAGACTTTACCTTACTATGACTAAGAAACGGACGAACATCATTTTAGTCTGACAGCCACTAACTTTACGAGCAACAAAACTGATCAATTAGTTTTACGAACGTTGTACCGTTCGACTTAAAAAAAAAACACTCTTCACTTGACTCTAAGGCTAGCTTCTGCTCAGGCCAGTCGCTAACTTAGGCGACAATCCTCTTCAGGACTACACTCTACTGAACGAGCGCACTACACGATTGACTTTACAATGAAATACGAAATGCTACCAGGAGAAACATTGGCCCAAAACATTTTTCCTTCAATTGATTGTATTTTCGGCAGGAACTGATTAAACTGGAAATTTAAATACTTTTGTCAAAAAAAAAAAAAAGAAGCACTTGTTTTGTCATTCATGAAAGAAAAAACTAATACGGTGCCATCTTAGCTCCTGTGTTAATTTCTTTGCATTGCACTCAACTGGTGTTGGTTTTAATGCAGAATTTTTTTGTTTAAAACTCTAATGCTTGGTCAAGAGCTTATTCTAAAACAAGGTTGAATTGAAATTTTGCGCTGTATAAACCAGTTCAAATTGACTCCTCTTTTTAACGCCGAAATATAGACTCGCAACTTCCGAATAGATTTTATTTGATACAAATGCCGAAGATTCTTTCGCAAATCGTTAAAAATGGACAACAGTTTGGATGAAGATCAGCTTGAACATATGAGCCAGTCTCTCGGCTGGTAAAAATTAAGTCGAGTATTGCCCTGCGTTAGTTTTCATGAAAGAACAAATTTTTCATATAATCTCAAACGAACGAGACAATTAAAGAAAATATTGTTATTTACTCGTAACCTTATGAAATTTTGGCAATGCACGTGCACTTTTCCATACGTAAGTTCGAATCAGTTAATTCAATTGTTAACCAAATCACAGGCGTTATGTTCTGCTTTCTTGCTGAATTCACATATCAATCACACACAACGTGGAAATCCAAGACATTATGAACATACAATAGCATTGAAATTTGTAGAGAAAGCACGCTGATTTTACCAAACCGAAGTGCGAACGCAACCAAAAACGCAGAATGAAAGGTGATTTTTACTCTGCCCTCTTAATAAAAATCTGGCGCTTTTTAAATTCTATAGTGCGATAGTTGTCTTTTTGCTGGTTTATACAACCTTTTTTCTTCAATACGAACTTTTCTGATAATTCAATTAAAGGCGCAGTCAAGGGCCACTGGTTTGTCAGTTTTATAGTGTTGTGTTTTACCCTCTTTAAATAAAGTTGATTATTATTATAAAATGAATCCCTTGTTGCTCTTCGTACCAGGCATTTGGTTTTAAATTGATACCGCTAGTTACTCCTTATTATAAATGGAAGGAAGATCTTTAGTGCAGTCAATCGATGTAACACAGGAATACGGAACGAAAAAAATTATGACAAATATCTTTAGATTCAATTTATAATTGCGATAGAACATTAAAGAAATATTGAAATAGGCGAATCTCTTCTTTAAACGTTGCTGTAGGAGTTCAAAGTGATCGTAATTAACTTGGAGCCTAATTGTGATGTGTCCTAGCCCTCGGCTAGAATCAAATCAGATTAAAATAATTTGCTCCAATAGTTGATATTATTTTATTTATCAGATCCCTTCGTGAATCAATTTTTTTTAAAAAAATTGGGAGTCCAATTCTGAAATATTTTGATCCCCGTGGCTTAAATCGAATTAAAAGTTTGCTCCAACAGTTTATATCATATTTCGCGAACTGCGTCGCCAAAAAGCTTGGAGCCTAATTGAAAAATGTCTTCGCTCTTGTGGCTAAAATAACATTTAAAGAATAAGCTCCAATAGTCACAGCCATTTTATTTCTTAAATTGCTTCGCGAATTTCCTTTGAAAAACCTTAGAGCCTAATTATAAAATGTTTTAGCTCTTGGAGCTAAATCAAATTCAAAGAGTTTGCTCCAATAACTTTTTTCACTCAACTTTAGTCCAAAATCTTTTATTTTTTTCGGTGCTTTAACAACCTGTCCTGTGTTACATTTGAAAAGTGGCTGCTTTAAAGGTATTTATTCCGAAAAACATCATGGCAAGGTATAATCTTTCAAAAAATATTGGTTACGAAGACAAACATTGTGGATTTCTAGTTGAACCTATGTAGCTTATTGGAAATGACTTCCAAACAGTATCTCGTGCAAAGAAAAAAGAAGATTAAGAGGACTACTCTAGTCAGCATTTTTTTGGAAAGGATGAAACAGTATTTTTGAGGCGAATTTTTTTTTGCACGAGATGCTGTCAAATTATACTTTGGCAGAAGTTTCAAAAGAGGCTTCGTTAAAATTTTTGCCGAAAAAGTTGCCAGGGGAAGCTCTGTGCAAATTGGTTAAAATTTTCCCGCCAAAAGTCTTTGAAAATTTTTCCTTGATACCTTGTTAATGATTTAATTGAAAAATTATTAATTAAGAGAGAATTTAAAATGAATAAACTGCTCATTGAATATCAAAACTTGTGGTTTATTGAGTGAATATTGAAGACAATAATAGACGAGACAGATCACTTTACTGTTCACACCACTAGCATATTAAATTTTAAAAAAGAAACGGCGCATGCGTATTTTTGAGCACCGTATTTTTCTAAGTCTTTTGGCGGGAAAATTCGCCATATTTCAACAGATTACTACAGAATAAATAAAGACGCATGCGTACTAAACGTGACCGTATTTTTCTAAGATTTTTGGCGGGAAAATTTGAAACTTTTAAACCCGCTGAGGTTGACTATCAAACTGAGAAATAAAAATTTAAGCCAATAAATTCGCGACACAACATTTGCTTTACGATTTTAGTAAAATAAGTGTTGGCTCTGACTCGTCCTAGTCTCGAGAGAAGTGCGCTTCATCTGTTTTGTAACTCAGAATAAATCTTGTCTTTCTCCTTGATTCGTGCTTGAAGCATCGGTGATATTCACCCGTCAATCTGCAAGAAAATCAACAGATCTTACTTCAAGAAACAGTTATTGCATTCAGGTCGCTGCGTCAAAACCCAGGCTAATTAATCGTGTATTGATCGCGATGTTTCGACTGCTACACTGCTGATCTTTGTCCGGCTACGTAGATCAGTAGTCTAGCAGTCGAAACGTCGTGATCAATACACGATTGATTAAAGTGACTCTCACATTGCGAGACAAACGATTAACGTTCATTTATCTATAACAAAGGCTAATTTTCGAAATGTAGGATAAGCAAATATATAGAATACAGTGTCTAGGCACTCTGAAGGAACGTCAACGTGAACATAACCTGGATTTACCGATAAATTAAATTTGGTAACCAAAACAATCTTCACATAAATTGTTGAATTTACATCCTAGCCTTCCTCGTAACTGTGTTCAAATCTTGAGGACTGAGTTCTACAGTTTTGAGTCAACAGGTGAGAATTTTGCATTCAAGCAACAGCAAGTAATAAATGTAAATGTTCGTTAGCTATTCCTCTGAGATCATCTTGCAGAAATGTAACTACTGGTAAAGGAATTGTATGATTTGAGCTTTAGCTGCAACTAGTTTTCATATTTTCTATCACTGTTTGGTTTTTATAATTCTTACATGAGACGAAATACTCTGCCCTTTTCCTCACATTTAACACAAGAAAACAAATATCTAAGAAGCCAATAATTTTCCCAAGCGACTGGCTGCGTGCACCTTATAAATTTCAAACACGGTACGTGAAAATTGTGAACAATTTTAATAACAATAAAAAAAATGACACATATTTTGTCACAATATGGCTTGGCAAAGCTATGTCACACAAGGCTTTCGATATTTCATTTACGTGGCAGGAGACAGATAATGGTTTCTGTGCTTTGGTGAATAAGCGCTACCACCAAACCGAATCATATTAAACAATTTGTTTTGAAAGTTATATAACCGCATTTACTCGATTAAACGTCGAACTCAATTAGTAGAATGCGGAAGAAGAAAATGAAAATAACGCTCGAAACGTCAGCTTTTATAATCCTAACGGTGGCCAATTTATCATTTCAGCTTTGTTGATACATTAAAATAGAAATAAACTGGAACATCAAGTTAAGTAAAAATTGGAAGTTTATACTGTATGAATAAAAAAGCAAGACATTGGAATTCTAAAAAAGTATCGGTGTCGAATGTTGAATATTATTCGCAATTGATTTTTCGTGATTGTTGGTCAGTGATGCATGGTTCAAATAATATGATTGTTAAATAAACCCCGCCTTAGAACAGAAGCCACATCGTAAACGCTACAAATTCAAGAACAACTGCAGTGTCTAATCAAGACGACGGTTTTCCTCTCTATGCAATCAGTGTCCCTAAACTGCGAATTTCAAAACGCGTTTTCAGTATGTAACGCAGTAGACTAGACTGCAACGCACGGAACATTTTTTCGAGATTAAAATTGTGCCCTGAAATACAACTAACAATTATAAAGAGGAAATTGGTTCCATTTTGGTTTTATGACGAGAACTAACTAGGCTCCATGTATGTTCTATATTGAGGATTTTAAGATCTTTTCTGAAATTTAGAAAAGAATTCTTTGAAAAATTTTCAATAAGTGTGACATAAATTTTCAGTCTTTGGGCACATTGTGTGAATTTGGTTATAGCTTCAAAAGCCGATGAATGTAACAATCGGTCTCCAAGACTTTGAACTGAAATTAAGTGAAAAAAATTTACCTCGCTCGATAGTTAACCAAAGAAGCACTTCCAGAACAAAATATCCATTTTTTCGTTTTTAAACTATTTGTAATTGGTTAACCTAAAAAGCTAAAACATTAACAAAATATACCTTTAAGATTTTTTTGTTAAGGAATGAAGTAAATCAAGCCTTTATCAGTTGATGACGAAGTGAAATAACTATTTGAGAAAAAGTAAAGAGGTCTATTAAGTAAGAAAAATATTGTGACTTATCAAAACAAATTACCAAAACATTTACCTTATCAGAGTTCTAAAATAGATTTAGAGGAAATAATTCGAGAAATATAAATTTCTGAGCGTAAATTTGATTGAAGGTTAAAGAACTAAGACATCAGTAGATCAATAAGGCTCCAAGGATTTTCCTAAATTACACAAGTGTTTTAATTTTGGTAAAATGTGTCTGAAAACTAAACGTATCAGAGATCTGAAAAAGACCAGCAAAAAATTTTAACAAAATTCATGCCTCAAGACGTTCGATAGTTAGACGCCTAGGATTTTATTGAATGAAGTACACAAGTTCCAATCATAAAAAGAAAATATGCAAATATCAAACTTTTCAACATCTGAAATTTAACCCTGGACAAATATTTGAGAAATATCAACTTCTCCATCGACAAACTTGACGAGGTAGTATCGATTCATTAACCAACCACTGCTATAAACGACTGACTATCAAGCACCTTGATCAAAGAAAGTTTCACCGGAAATAGAACCGTGATTACAGAAAAAAAAAAAGCAAAAAGAATCATTTCTTTGTCCGTAGTTTTTCCAACAGTATTGACTCTTACTCGTTTTGATTCGCAGGGATTCGATAAATCCAAGTTGAAACGTTGAGTACACACCACAACACTAGACTTATTATTCGTGAAAAAAGAAATCTAAATAACTCACGTTTTTGGAAGTTTCCCTTTATTCCTTTCTTTCCTTGAATTTCTTGATTTAGTGACCTCGTCCTATGCTTGATGCTACCCTGACAAGAGAAAAAATAGAAAATTTATTTCGTGAAAATGTGCATACCTAAATTATGGTAAGTACTTTTTATGAAGATCAATTTCAGGATCGAAAAAATACCTTGGAGTCACCACATCACGGATTAACAATTTCGTTGTCCCTAATTGAACGGATTCAACAGGAAATTTCGTTTCCACGACCAAATGCTGCCTGACAAAAAAAAAAAAAAAAACGAGGATTGCCACACTCACTCTGACTATTAGCACTCAACCTTAACCCTTGAACTCCCAGAAGGGATTAACATGTAACTTCTTCCAATGATATCCACTCATTATCCAGCAAACAGGTAATGAGAATACTCAAACTTATTGGGCAGAAAGTGTTATCTTGACCTAACATCAAATTCTCATCAGTAATTTACAAGGAGGTGTGTAGCAACTAGAGGGGAGAATTAACAATCAGATCTTGGGAGTTAAAGAGTTAAAATACATGGGGGATTCAGCAAGCTACACTCCGAGACACATTTATTGGGTCACTTACATGTACTGTTCCCCAAGCCCCTCTCAATTGGCAATTAACAACATTGAATGGGGAGGGGGGGGGGGGAATAAAATAACCTCATAAAGCCGGTTATTTATGAGAGCCCTCGGACCAAACAGCGGTTGTACGCAAGCAGTGGGCCTTACGTGTTCTATATGAGAGGGTTGTTTTCATGAAATAAATGTCCTTCCACTGCTTGCTTTCGGCCCTCTTGGCACTGTTCCCAAAAATTAATGTTCAGATTAAAGTTCAGCTACATTCAAGACAGTTTAGAAAACGGTTTTGTTAAACAACGGCTAAACTTTGTTTAAATAACCGGCCCATACACGTTTATCGGGAGAAGTATCCCCCACTAACTATGCCTGGGAGTGTAGATCGTTGCTATGGTTGTCTTTTTTCTTTGAAATGTTTTTATGAAATTATCGGTGTTCGAGAACCAACTAACATGCTATTAAAAAAACTGTGTACAGAAAAAAATTAAACTATAAAATCAAGAAAGTGGATAAGTGATCAGTGCACTATCAATAAAACCTGAGTTTCTCGCTGCTACCCTTGAAGTCACGTTGATCCAGCAAGAACTGTCATGGCGGCTGCATAAAAGATTTGTCTTACACTGAACTATGTGCGATATCCTCTTCCTTACTATATCAAACTCTAAAATCAACTATACAAGAGCAACGCAGAGAAACTCGAGCATGGTATTTCTATCCAAAATGTATCTATATGTAGGCTATTTACCTTGCTTCAGCAACTTCGAGGAAACAATCGCCAGTCTCAACAGAACGGAAGATTTCCAAGGTACTTGGGGTTGTAATGCTGGGTTTCCTAGCCCCGGAGAAGCTGAAAAAGACGCTGACATTTCTCAAAGTTCGTTAGGTCTTCCCAGGTGCAAGACTGGTCGAAAATATGAATATTGATTTTTTGAAATTATCAAAGAGCCCTTCGGTCACTTTCGTTAAGTTTTAGGGAGAGGTGCAAACATTGTTTTAATTGAAGAAATAACTCGAACGCAGATAAACTTTAGCTTGAAAACAAATTCCCTTGAAAATCATTTTCCGATCATTTTAAAACCAGCTGACTTGAACTGCCTGTTATCTCAGAATGTTTTTCGTTTCCCTTAGCAATTCGATTTAGCGGGATTCTTAAGTACTCTAAGCTACCACAATGTCGACAAAACACATAACAGAAAACGGAGCAGCTCTATTTTATAACCTTCCCATCCGATAAGGGCACTTATATTTCATAATTAAATCGAGGAGACCAAAAAAGTAAACTATGTTACGAACCTCCAGTTCTCAATTCGCCTATATGTATCTGCACACGAAACATATCCGCATTCAGGTCAAATGATCGATACTGCAAAATTACTGGTGGAAAATAACGGTACGCGAAAAGAGCTGCACGGGTTAATTAAATTCATATAATTTATTCCAAATTGACAGCGAGTTTTGATTGCACATTTCTGTACTGAGAGGCTACGAAACACTGCTCGGTGATAAAATATCCTTAGTTCGCGATATGAAGTCTTCGAAAATGTTCCAGTTTGTTTGTTGTTCCATTGTTTGTGAAACAATTTCATATTACGGAAATACAGTCGGAGTAGATCGCCCAAAGCTAAGTCTTCAACAAGACTCCTTTTGCATCAATGCGTCTGTTCCCACACGGATTGATTGATTTTGGTTGCAAAAATGTATCTGTATTTTTCCAGATGAAAGGACGAGTCTGCATACGCAGGGAGACCTCCAAGACGACGCAGTTCCTCAAAACAGTATGAGTTTGTTGTATCTAGCTTGGAAGAGAATTCCCATACTAGCCCCATCATTTTCTACTCCTTGGCTCTTCCTATCTCATAAGTACTCTCGGATGTACCGTAACTCAGGCCAGCTACACCTCACCACTCACAGAATTCATTGATTTCCATCAAACTTGTCCTTTGTTTGAGCGATATGCTCCACGAGGAGCTTACAAAAATCCACTCGGGCTTCATGGAAATTCGTTCTCTACATAAAGAAGAGGTCCAGCCTTAGCTGCTCATCCTCTCTTGCCCTTGCCGTGTCCCTGAAAAAGCGAAAAGACCCTGCTGAAATACCTTGCTTCGATATTCAGGGGGAATTAGTTTTAAAAAATCACACGGGGCATTGTTATAAGGGTACGGACACTTCTCATTCGGTGACTTCCACGTGCTCCAAATAAGAGACAAACCTACAACCTCGCGATCAGTAATTCGAATATTCTGTCACTTAACCCGTGAAGAATCGTGTTAGCTTAACTATAAGGCTGGATTCGTGCGATAAGCATACTGCAATCTGCTAGGATACCCGTGTCGCAGTGTGCAATTGAGCAATGTTTTTATTCAGTGGTAGAGCACATGAACTGCACCAGGCGACAAAATCAAACAAGGAGCACCTCTAACATTCTATTCAGTTCTCACTGAAATTTCTATCTCAAGAGATTGTTCCTTTAAATCGCTACGTTTAGAGAATGTATAACCCACGCCACGCTTCTAAATCACTTCTTCCAGCATAAGGTGAGAACAACAAGAGAAACGACGAATTCTTAAGAAATAAAGAATTAAAACAAGAAGAATTTATTGTTTATCCTGAACAGGGATACCCATACCTTGCTTCCCTTTGGTTGATGTCTCTGATATTTAAAGCTCTTCAACGGATCCATCTTTCTCTTCTAAAAAGAAATAAAAGAACAAAAGGGTATATTAGACAAAAAACGATAGACATTTGATCTCCAATCTACCGTAGAGTTTTTATGAATATTTTTACTTTACGATAGATTCCACACAAGAGGGGTAACAAGACACAATCTACGTATGATGCACGATCCTCGCAGTAGATAGCGCTATTTAAGCAATAGCGAAAATCAGACCTGAAAAAAATCAGGCCTGTACGGGACTCGAACCACTGACCTCTGCGATACTAGTGCAGCGCTCTAGTATCGCAGAGGTCAGTGGTTCGAGTCCCGTACAGGCCTGATTTTTTTCAGGTCTGATTTTCGCTATTGCTTAAATAGCGCTATCTACTGCGAGGATCGTCCATCATACGTATCAAATACCGCAGTTCAAAATATATGATTTTCATATATTTATTCTATCTTAAGACACAATCTCTTGTTCTCTTGTTCCCTAAAAGCTACTGACACTGGCTTGACCGATGAGAACCATTACGTTTAGTCAAATGTTACGTTCCATTCATGGGCTAAAATCGTACGGTTCTGTACAGGCTTTCTAAGCTGCTCAGAAGGCTCATCGGAGTATTTTTTCAAAGTAATTTTCTCCTGACTAAGTTCTATTTCACCTGAAGGGACGCAAGTGACCTGTGATTAACAACAACTTTTAGTTGAGAAATGTCTAATGGGACCAAAAGGACTACTGGAAGACAAAGTAAACTGACCTTGCTGTGTGCGGTGTGAGGATTTTTTTGTGATGATATGAAAGGACGTCTTCTCTTCCTCGAAGATTTTGCCATGGATGGACGAAGAGTGGGAGGAACTGTAATTAAAAATAGAGAACTTAGGAAACAGAATTTATAGTATTGATACAATGACTTAACTCATGCCTGTCGACAACTTACCGAGGTATTCGGGAACGTTTTTCAAATGAGGTTGAATTCTTGTGGGATGTAGGTCTTTGTCATGTCTGAGCACTTGAAGATCTCTGGGGTTGTCTTCAAAATATGCCTTGAAAAAACATTGGACGAAAGTATCACATAAAGAAATCAAATGTTAAGTGGTCATAAAATTACTTTACAAATATCTCTTTTCACTGCAAGGAGATATGTATTGGCCAGTAATAGGGCCTAGAGGCACTAGGTTCTATTAACTCAAGATTTGGTTGTGAATTCTGCCTTCTAGCCGCTACACATTTCCTTATAAATTCGTTACGAGAATTTAGTTTTAGATCAAGATAATAGCCTCTACCTGATAAGTTTGAGTATTCTCATTACTTGTTTACTGAATAACGTATTGACATTACAGGGAGAAGTTAGAGATTAATCACTTCTGAGAGTTTAAGGGTTAATACAGGAGTTTCAATACCTTTTTCTTTAAGCGGATGTCATTGGTGTAGTTGGTGGCTGTGCCCAAAAGAGGACCATGAGCCGAAACCCAAACACGAGAGCCTGTACGCAGGCTAAACAGACGGTCTCATATGTCTTAGAGATCTCAGAAGTCTTTTAGGCGGTATACCCCTACAAAGCGCAGTAGTTCAAAGGGCGGATAATCACTATCCAGTGCATAGGTGTTAACTTAACGTACAACGCTTTCCACCGGACAGAGATATATCCACCGGATAGCGTTATCCATCCTTCGAACAACTGGAGCCAGCCTCTTTCCCGCAGGTAAGGTAGCGAACCACCCAAAGTAATCAAATGAGAAAATGCACACATCGACCCAAAATTCTGAACAGGCTATCACCTTCATCTATCTAACAACAAGTGAGGACTGGACAACCGCCACTCTTAAACCTATCTTTAAAACCTTGGGGAGCTCTGTACCTCTCCCCCGGCGAGGGATGGTTTTGAGACACTCATGTAACATGTAACAGAAAAAGAAACCCAACCCTCTCTACCTTTACGTACAAGTTGAATAAGGCATAAAAGGCGCCGTTCAAGTCGCGTTTTCGTTGCACCATTATTAGTACCAAACTAACCAGCCGTGGCAGTGTGGCAAAGAACAGCGTATTGCCAATAAATAAAAGACTCTTACCTTCAGTTTCTCAGAATTCAGTATCTCGGACTTGATTTCTTTGAGACGCGCTTCTTTAACTGAAAAGTAAATAACAACTAAATCTGGTGAAATAAGAAACATTTATGGAAGAAAGATATTACCTTTGAGTCTAGTCGAAAACAACACTCCAGCGCTCAATAAAATAATTCCCACTTATTCCTTTTAAACCTCGTTGACCCCTCCATCACTGACCCCTCCCTGGAATTTTTTGGGTTGTTGTACCTTCTACTTCTACCCTTACTAACTATATATAACATTTCATCCACATCCTCACATCCAAACAAACGTCGAAGTTAAGCTTCATTTCTAAAGTAGGGGATTATTACTGAGGTTTATTTCACAAACATGCAACTGTACCTACCTGCTGACTTTGTGACAGCCCTGAGTGCGTCCTGATGAGGATAACATGGCAAAGATTAAATTTTTGCGAAAATATAAACGACAGGGGAATGATAACTAATCCGATTCTATCAGTGCGCCTGCCGACCCATCAGCGACACATTCTTCCTTGAACATCTATTGATTTCAATGAATACTGTACCGTGTCGAACTACTTTAGATAGGCGCGTGTGTGGATGCAGACGACCCTCCCTGTTAGTAGCTCTTTGCACGGCTAGGAAGTGAGCTGAAACTCTATTCATGCGTCCGCAAACAAGTTGACTTTACAGATTCGTTATCATTTCCTCAGCCAACAAACACACTGTTGCAATTAGCTCCTAAACCAAGGCAAAATCCTGCTACAATAAACTGCACTTACCTGTGCACGATACCTGAATCCTTCGATCTCCTCCATTTTAAACTGATAGGGTTTAAAAATTTCTTTTTTCTCTCCTAGAATATTCAGGATAAATAGAAATATCTCTACATGACCATAACATTGTCGCTCACTTCGTCACTTAAATAGACTTCACGTCTTAACTTCCCGTCAAACAGATAATAGATGTCTGTACCTATAAACTCCTTCGTAAGTTCTTCTTCAGCCTTTTTCAGCATTTTGTAATCATTCGCTGTCACAAAGGACAACGCAGTACCGTCATTGTCTCCACGGGCCGTCCTACAATGTGGAAAGAATAAAACCTTGTACAAAAGACAACGGATGTTTCCTGCATTTATGGAGCAGAACAGAAATCAATTCCTTCTTAGCTTTTACTAAGTTCTGCCAATGACACTTCAATTTCAACATTAATTTGTCTTTTAAGGGCCCTTACCATTATCATTTCAGACCGTTGCTATGGGGTAAATTTAATTGACTGTTACTCGCCGTTATCTTGCTGTTATTGGAAAGTTTTTGTAGAAAGTGAGTGTACGTCCGTTGATTAAATCATCAGGATACGCCCAACCTTACGTGACCCCGAACAAAGTATCTGCTGGTCTCATGTCGACCACGCTGTAAATGCGTGAAAAATGAAAACCGTAAATTTAATTGCTTTTAGCATGGCAACCGCGCAGCGCAGCAATGAGATAGTGGTTAGGACCCTTAAGGTAAAATGTTATTTTGTATCTTAACACATGGAAACATGAAGAAGCAAGTACACTGTAAGTGTGAGCCATATTCTTTATTAAGATTGTCATAGTAGCCAATTTGGAAATTCAGGAGAGAACTGCCAACTGCCTACTGGTTAAGCTTCTCAAAAAGCACCTGAAATGAATAGCTCCTGGTCAGATCCTCACAAAATGGAGGCGATCCACACAAAGAGAGAGAATTTGTTCACAGATGAAACGAGACTTACCTTCCTACTCTGTGAATGTAGGCATCAACAGCCGTAGGGAAGTCAAAATTGATTACATTTTCAACTCCTAGAAACGCATAAACAACCAGAAACAAGGTTAGTGACCTGAGTTTTACCTGCTCAATATTTCATGTTCATTTAATAACACCTCCAATACATTGTGAAACAGAAAAGATGATTAAAAAAATTAAAAAAAGGAAAACTTTTAGTTGTGGGATTTTGACTCAGTAAATCTCAAAAACGAAATGCATGAGCAACATCGATTTGGCTGAAGTTTTTCATTTAACAAACAGAAAGGGATGCTAGTCCATTGCAGATTACTCTGAGTGACGGGTCAAATTTTCCTCCTGGAAATCCTCCAAGATTCCAATCTCCAACGTCTTACCCCAGTTTCTCTTCGGGGGTGGGGGCTAATAAATGTGCCTTGGTCCTTCATTTTAAATACAAACCTTGAAAATCAACGCCTCGGGAAACGCCATACTCTTTGTCCTTCTTTCTTCTGTAAGAACAAAAACATACCGGGAGACATTCCAGTCATTAGTTACAAATTTAAAAGTTTCATTTGGAAAAATGAACTTTAATTTTGTTAAATAACCAGCCAAAATTTTTTAAAAAGCCAAGTAAAACTTTTAAAATGAAAAATGAAAAAGAAAAAAACTCAAATGCACATATCAAAATGTCTCTTGAAAACATAAGAAAAAAGGCTTTGCACTACAAATATATTGATGAGATTGACATATATTTCAATCAAATCATCAGGGAAGAATTAGTACATGCCAATAAACTTTGAAATAGTAAAAATTTAGTTTCAACTGGATTGATTTGAACGGTGTTCAATATGCATAAAAAGTAGAATACATAAAAATTTTTAATTCCATATCACAAGTATCAGTATGTCCTAAATTTCTGTAAAGCTTGAAAGCGAAAGAAAAGCTGTGGACAGAATCAAAACTATCTTCTGTTCCTAAAACAAAGAGATACAAACTTTAACAAATGATCACATCAGTATACTCACTTTGTCTTTTTCTTTACATTTGCTGTTCACAGGTTTCAAAGTCAAAGGAAACAATCTTGAACACTTGAGGCAACATTTTTTTAATATCAGCTGAAGTATGAAAACCAGTCCCTGAGACTGAGAGAAACAGTAGCCTTACATCTGGTGGGAGAACATATCTACACACCAGCCAATTGGGGTAAAAAATTCATGCACTGCAAATGTTTGCTTAGTATAGAGCAGACTGACTAAAATTAAAATTACTGCAAATCACAAATTGGCTGATAATTTTTGGGCCAACTTCACAATAAGTCAATTGAAAAGTTTTGATTTTGGATTGCAAAACAAACAAACAAACACCCACGAGGTAAATTTTTGCTCATAAAATTTTTTTTTAAAGTGATGCAAATCTGGATTTTAAAGAAACAATAATTATAGGATCAACATTTTTAACACTGATATGAATTTTGCAGCACTTAATTTCTAAAAAAGGATACCAGACGGTGTAGCAACAGCATCAAACACACTTTCATCAGATGCTATGATGTTGTCATAAATGTCTCTGTTGAATTCCTCCACAATATGTAACCTGAAGGAGTCACAACATACAAGTGTCTTTGTTAGATTGTAAGGCTGTTTTGTCCATATTCTTCTTCAAAACATATTTTTTGCTACACTTTTGCATAAGAATATACTTACAAGTATGCATGTGATCATTAATCAGGTGGTTATCAAACTGATATCTGATTTAAATTTGCTATATGTATTGCATTTTTTCATAGAGAATATACTGTTTGCTTTAAATTTTGATGTTTTACCCAAGGTAGACAATTTATCTCTTTCACCACCATGAATGATTGACATGAAATTCTCCCTCCAATTTCAACACATTATTCAGAAAAAAGGTATTGAGAATAGACAGGCTGATCAGCTGGAGGCTGTGGTCTTGATCAAGAAAATACACAAGAAAATACTAAGCAGTTACAAGGGAGGAGTACCAAACAAATCATGGTGTTAAACTCTTCACACCCCAACACCAATATCATAATACATTTCCCACAACACTGACAAGGAGAATTTGTTTGACAATCAAGAGCTTCTTAAATATTTCCTTTCTTCTCGCAACCTTTACATTTTATTCAAGGGTGATACTGTTTAACAATTATTCGCTGAAGGCAAGGTGAATATCGTTGAATAATCCCCGAGACGAAGTCCAGGGGATTATTCGACAACATTCACCGAACCTGAGGCAAATAATTGTTTTGGTATAATTTCAGAGCCAAGCAACAGAGAAATTTCTAAAATCATAACATTTTAGAACATTTTAGTAACATTTATTAACATTTCATTTTAACATTTTATATATACTGCATGGAGCGGCTTATATAGTGTCATATAAGGAACTGCTCGACCAATCAGATTGCTGGAAACCCTTTGCTCAGCTCTGAAATTAACTTATAGGAGATATTAAAAGCCAGTCACTCGCAGGGGTCAAAGGGTTAATGTTAAGGGTTTGGGGCCATATTGTTCAAAACACAATTAACCTAACTAGGGATTGGTGTAAATTTCCAATTCTCTTTAACAGCTTTGCTAGGGGATTTTTCTTTTGGATTTTTTTCCAGTTAGTTTCAAGTCATATTGAGATAAACCCAAACATAACTATTCTTCTGCACAAGAAAGTAAAAGCCAAGCCTAACTTCTATTCTTAGACTAACATTAAACCCCTTTTGGCCCCAGCCCAGGGTGCTTCTAATTGAGTCAAATTAAAGAGAAACTAAAAATATGACAACAAAAGTAAGTACTGTGAGTGAAGGTATGCCCAACATTGAATTCTACCAGGCGAAAACTGGATTAATCTGTTGGTAGTCTTGAATCAAATAACTCACAGTAACTGCAAAAACCCCTGTGGGTGTGCCACCTGAGAGCTGGGGTTACTGTTGTTGATCATATTTTGTATGACTTGAATTTTTTCTTTGTGAGTATCTCAGAGGAGTACCAGTTTGTTACAGTTGAAACTGGAGTAGTAAAACACACCACTAATAAAAACATATACATAACCATATTTACCTTGAATTATGAGGTAACTCAGAATTTAAAACACAGGCTTTGATTGAAAACTGTTCAAGAAATAGTTTAAGTCTGCAAAACAAGAGCATTGTCAGCATACAAGTACATGCATACCACTTAATAAAGTTACTGCTTATAAAATCATATCTGTAATTAATACATTTCTTTACATACCAAAAGGCAGAAAACTTTCTGGTACATACATGTAATAAAAAAGATGTTCCATGCAAAAATTACCTGTAACATCTGTCAATACCATTAACAAACAGAATTGTCTTCCCTTGGACAAGCCTATCAAAAGGAGACAATCATAAATTACTGGCTTTCATATAACTTCTGTACAAAAACTACACTAGAATCCTGGAAGGGCAAAATCTCAACCACTATCCAGGTAAATAATCATACCTTAATTTGAGCAGGGTATATATCAAGAGGAACTTTTCCTCCATTTCACATCTGAAAAAAAAAAAAAAACAAAAAGAAAGAACAGCTCAGTCAAAAACATACACAACCTACAATCTCCAACTTTGCTATGACGAAGGGCTTACGCTTGAAATGTCAGTTTTTTATAAAACTGGAGGGTCTACCTACCTTAACAAACTACATGTACAAGGCAAAATATATAATTATATGATTAGTGTGAACCTTGCTAAGGTGTCCTTGAGGAACTTGTGAGAAAGGCACCACACCTCTCTTTCATGCCTTGTACCCTCAGTGCTGAAAAACATCAGCTCCTCTTTCCTCTTTACAAGCTTTAAAAAATAGTCTCTGCATTACCAGATTACATTTTCAGGGCTTGACAGTAACTTTTCAACTTACTAACCAAGTGTCTAGTGATATCTTAGATGTTATGACAATTTCAGTTTTTCCACTAGCCAAACTGGCTGGTGGAAATAAAAAGCCACTGGCCAAAACTGAATTTCTACTAATGAATAAAGGCTGATAGTTTCTAAAGAAACTGTTTAGGGCTGCGTCGGTGGGGTAACAAAATAATTTGGATATATCAACAAAGTTGAAATGGTAAATAGGCCACCGTAACGATTACAAAAGCTGACGTTTCGAGTGTTAGCCCTTCGTCGGAGCAAATGGCTAACGCTCTGACGAAGGGCTAACGCTCGAAACGTCAGCTTTAGTAATCATTACAGTGGCCAATTTACCATTTCAACTTTGTTGATATATCCAAATGAATTTCTACTAGTCTGTGGCCAGTGGGCTACCGTTAGTGTCCAGCTCTGATTTCGTGCAGTTACATGACCAAGTTGTGTCACTAAATTGAACATACTTTATAAAATATTGTGTAAGTTTGTCATCTGATGGAAGTTGTGACTCTTGAAGCTTGAGAATGACCTGCCAGACACATCAAAAGAGTACACAAATTTGTAAAAACACTGAACTTGCATACAGGGTTGTTGTGTTGCTGTTCCTATTTTCTTCAATAAATGATAAAATTTCTTTGTTGTCAGTAACTGCTTTTCTTCGTTCAATCTATCTTATAAACTTGGATCAATATTTGCCAGCCATTCTGACTCTTCATCATCCGAAAAATAATTCAAACTGTTCACCATTCACTGTCAATCCAGTTTGTCACTTGCATAATGCGAGAAAACCTGTCTAACCGGTTCTCTGGAGTACAAATACCATGTGATATTTGTATTCGTCTTAGGGGTTATTTGTACTCAAGTGAATGTGGTTGGATAAAAAGTACACTTACTGGATTGTGAAGGACAAGCTTCTTCAATGCAGTAACATCCTGATAGAGATAAATTTTAAAATACTAATCACAGAGGGTAACATTATGATAATTTATTATTCTCAATGGCACTTGACATTTCAGTACTCCAAGCTCCACCTTTGCTATAATAAATTCTAAACATTTGTTGTTATCCAGTTCTCTGGATGACAATGCATGAACTGTATTCAGTCTCATTTGCTCCTGTACATATTTTATTTAACGATCTGGTAATAATTAGTAAAAGTGCTTATGTCATTATAGCTATACATTCTGTAATTTTTGTCCAGCTTACCATCATATGATTTTTATAATCTTCATATTTTATCTATACTTTGTTTGCCAGACATCTTATTGGCCTGAATTGAGGGGTATTTTCTACTCAACAGGAGAATACTCCCATAAGACTTTACTCTATTTATTGCTACTACATCTTTTAAGTGAAAATCCTGTTACCATATTCTACTAAGTAATAAGCAGACCCAGAACTACAGTGTACGATACACACCTCGCTTAAAGTTGCAGACATCAAGAATGATTGATAAATCTTTGGAAAATGGCTGTAAAAACAACAAATATCAATCAACAAATCAGTACGAACAGTAACTGTTATTTTTCATCTTAGCATGGAAAAACAGGTTCTTGTTGGGTGAAAACATGACATGTCTGGTCACCACAACTATGAAGTTTGAAGGGTAACTGTGCAAGTTTTGCTATCATTTTCATTAATAGGAATGGGTATCATACATTTTTTCCAGGAAATTGATTCCAGACCTGTTAAAGGATGTGCTTACATGGGCTTTGGAAATTTTTTAACAAAGATTTTCTAAAGGAAAGTACACGTTCAAATATTTGGGTATTTAACAAGTCATATTTGCACCCAATTGGGACTTGTTTCACCGTCATAATGTTGACTTGAAGATAAAAACAATGGTCTTGCTTTGAAAAGAAACCTCTTCCTTAGATGTTCACATCATTTCTTTCACATACTTGGTGAGCAGTAGCTATAAAAAATTAAGAGTTAATTCTATAGTGTATCCTTGTACAATACAGTGATTTACAGTAAAAAAAGACGAAAATTGTAAAAAAAACTGCAATTCATCTTATGGGGCAAGGGGTTGAGGTGAATGTACTCATCAAAACATCAGTTTAGCTTGAATGCATCTGTTGTGGGTCAAATGAAGTTTAGATTTAAATAATTTTGTTGTGTTAATGATTATCATAATGGTGTTAAATGTTGAACAAAGGAGAACATACATAAAAATTCCATTAGACTGTACCTTAAAGAGAAAGTACGGTCTAGAAAAAGTTTACTTATATCAAAAGTTCCTTGCTTGCATTGTCCTAACTGGCTATTCGAGCTAAAAGCGTTTTAGTTGCGAACAATTACGTTCCAAAAATCGGCATTTTCAAATTGAAATCCACCATCTTTGTTATGACAAAACTATGGTGTAGCAATAGTCTAGCATGCTAAATTATCTCCCTGCTGAAATGGATGTAAACAAGGAAAACAGCGGCAAGGAGAGCGCAACTTATTAAATTCTCAACTTGGATTTTATTCTAGCCAAAAGGGTGTGATACATCCATTTATGTTTCAAACGAAACATGCTCATCTCCAGGGGAAGGAAATACCTCTGTTGGGAAGAAAGAAAGAGAAAGTAAGGAAAATGAGTTTCAAGAAGAAACGCCAACCCGCTCAGTCGCTCACGTCTTGGAAATCACGAGTGGTTCTCTGGTGGCAACTGCTAAGAGAAACCTAAGGAAAATGAGAATGTATGCTCCTAAGAATTAAATATACTAGGACACAGACTCAATTTGACAGGCAAAGGTTTTTTTCTCAAACAAAACTCAAGCTGTAGAACGGTAGTTATTTTGCTAAAGAAGACTGCAGTGCCTGCGTCTGATTCATTTTACATTGCTATCGTGGAATGAGACGAACTATCTTTGCAGTTACAACAACCCAGCTTCTGTGTATAACTGAACACGAGTCACTTGGAACTAAGAATAGCCCCAGTTGGTGTGCAACAAGTTAGAAATGATTGACTTGAAGATCATTCTTCATATGCATCAACACTTACAAAATTGACTAGAAACACTAAGTTGCCAAAATTAATGCAGACAAAAGGCAGTGGTTAATTGTTACGAATTGAATGTTGTTTGTTTCAGCATTTACCTTTGTTTGCAATGGTGTTTTTTTATCTTTATTGCTTAGAATTACCTTCAATGCAGTATTTTTCATTCTAAAATGTTTGAAATGTTGAGATTTGTGAAAAGTAGAGCTTTGTTATTCTCGTTGCACGCCAGAAAGTCGCCACTGTCATACAGTGTTTACATTAGAAATTACCTCAACATAACCGAAACTAAAATGAAATTTTCAATTCTTTTGATAGCCTAAGCACTGCATAATTATGTCAAGTAGTTGGTTGGAAGACATAAATATTTTCATATTACCTCTATGGTGTCTAATCGACATGGTATAGTGAAATCTGGGCACCTGCCTAACAAAGGATAATTTGAATTTATCGCAAACGTGTCTTGATCACTTGCCGGCAATGTATCAAATATCATTTTTTTTTCGCAGGAGAATGTGAATGGTGGGGTAAAGAATATTTACTCAGTGGACTCGTAACAATTTTAGGAAAGACAAGATATATTTATACACTGCTTGGAAAAGGGCTTGATGTTGAAAATCAGCTTTGTCAAAGGGTGGCAACAGAGAATTAACCACACACGGTGTACCATCAGTTCGATCTTCAATTTATTCGCTTATGGTAAAATGGTTTGAAAAAGTTCATAGTATAAATAACTGAAATTTGTGTTGAATACAGGAAAGGTAAGCATCGGCTTTCAGTTCGAAGTGAGGGTCAACAAGGAAAACTTACATGCCTGTATATCTCACTGGAAGTCTTTGTTTTGGCAGTTGCCAGGTTTTGCAGGGTTTGCCAAGCCGTCCTCGCCGAGTTATTTTTGCCAGCCAACTTTTCTTTAATATTTCACTTCCCAGTTGCTTGTGGAGGCTTACACCATTTCCTTTTGAATTTTAGTGTATTTTGACATTCAACCACACAACAGTTCACCTCATTTCAACTATGAGGAGTGTTAGAAATTGTTTTCACAAAGGTCAAACTGGTCAACGAGGACGAAGTACCGAACAAAGTATGACTATTGCTACGTCACAACTGATGTAATATCCAAGATGGCGTTTTTCTGACCACAAAAGTTGAAAAAATGGGCAACTTCAAAGCACCCTTGTCGCTGATACATAGAAAACTGGACAGAATGGCAGTTACTTTCAAACTCCTGAGGAAAAAGTCTTCTAATTGAGATAAACTTTTTCTAGACCGTACTTTCCCTTTAAAGTCATGTTACAGAATTACATCCCTTGTTATTTTTTATAATACAATAATTATACGTTGGCATGTTTTCAAGATTATCCCCTTTGGACTATAATATGGTGAACATGGTTTGTAGCCACTACCTCAGTAAAGACTTCAGATCATGTTCATAGCCATACGAGAAGACGAGGTCAGCTTCGTCAATGATTAACATCTGTAGACTGGCTTTAAGGTCAACATTCTGAAATAACAATTATACAAAGAGAAGGAAAAATATCTCAAAAATGGGAATTTGAGTTGTTCTTTAAATCATTCAAAAATGCCCCCTGATTTTCAGCAGAAGGTTTTTTGGTTTTGTTTCTTTGCTGTTCAATAATTTTTTCTTATAAAAGAAATTGTTCTGAAACTACGGTGTTTTTCTTTTCCTCACAAAAGAAACAAAAGGGTGGATGTACTACACAAATCTGCCTATTACTCCCATATGATTCAACCTTGTCCATTAATCATTACTGATGTGTGCTCCAAAAAGGTGACAAGTTGATTAACAGAATCACTCTTATGGGAAAATAAAACAGACAAGAAGAGTAGTTTGGAAAATTCTTTGCAAAGAAAATTAATAACCATGGAAATAAATGTTCTTTCCAATATTGTGCAAGAATTACACCTGTAGCATGTCTTGGCCATAAAAAGAGTATCAACTGTAGTTACCCTGGTGTGATTAGAAATTAACACAATGGCCAACACAGTCAAAACCTGTCCTGATCTGAAATAAATTTAATCTTTGCCCACTATGTCCTTATGACTGAGAGCTGAAAATCTCTGGAGAACATTGGTCATTACTGAAAGTTATAAATAAATACACTAACTTTGGCTTGCACATGACCCAGTAGTACACTTGGTGTTGCAACCACTATATCAGGGCATTCCATCAAAAGTGACCTGATTGAGAATTGAGCAATACTCAGACAAACCATAAATCAATTTCACATAATGTGCACCAATACAATTATCATTGTCTTCCTCAATAAAAGTACAGCTTCATATAATGTGAATACTCCTCAACTGACCCATACTCTGGGGTGACTTCATAACATTCAAGAATATAAACAACACAACCACCCTACCAACTTAATCTTAACCCTTGTTTTCAATTTCAATGAAAAAGGACAACATGCCATGCAAAAGATAGACATAAATGTTGCAAATCTTTGCAAAAATACTTGTAATACGTACTTACTTGGTACTGATGAGATTTCCTTGTGCAACATCTGCTACTTTGACCTCACGAGAACAGTAACAGGATAATTCCTATAATATGAAAAAAAACAAAAACAAAAATAATATAAGTTAAAGGGGTTTTTATTCTTGTCCAAAATCTTTCCTTGTATAAAAATACACTGACTTGTTTTCAAGGGAACACTAAACTAATGACCACAACACATTTTGGTATGAGAAATCAAAGAAGATAAAATGTCTCAGCAACTATTTTAAGCTATATATATGTTAAGCTAAAAAAAAATTAAAGTTTGGTAAAGTGTTGAGCAAATGTTCTCACAGTAGAACCTACACATTTGCTAGAAGTACTTATTATCATAACACTAAAAACCAGAATTTTCTAGTCCATCAGGTAATGTTAAAACATTTTTACATGTACATACCTTGATGTTGCGATGAGCTTGCTTTGCAAGTTCTTTGGTGGGGACTAGTACAACAGATCGTATGCCACTATTTGAAGAATTTACCTGCCAAAGAGAACAGTTTCTTATACCTGTGGCTTGAATGTTCATTTTAGCTAAGCATAGAATCCAGATATAAAATTCATGTTCAATTCAACTAACCTGTTTTTCTTGTAGTATTCTCTGTATCATTGGTATTGCATATCTAGATTGATTAAAAAAAACTTGTTTCTGGAACTACATAACTATATATAAGTCAAGGGCACTGCAAGGCTGCAAATAACGAATGAGCAGTCGCCGGTCACACATGCTTTTGCTTGGACACTACCCTTTTTTGGCCGGACAAATTTTAACAGTCGGAATTCTTGCGATAGTGAACCAAGATTGCACAGTAATCCTTTTACAACTAAAAAACAACTGAATCCAAGTCGGTCTGGCAAGAAAAATTACAAGTTAATAATTTTACTACTCTTTACTGCAGAAGCACCCTCGCATTGAGTATGTGGAACGGTTACGCAAGAGTAGACACAACCGCAATTGTCCGTTTTACTTTACATCTGGCAAAATCACTTATAATTCAATAATACACTTTGGAAATCACCACATCACTTTTACAAGCAAACTCTGGTACATTCCGAACGCATTACAGTTAAGAATATTTTGAGTGTAAATAAGGTTCCCTTCATCTAAAAAAGAAAGGATAATAAAAAAAAATGTTGAGTGAACCATGCAATTCAGAGGTTAGTAATAACAGAAAATATCTACATGCAGACAAATAAAGACAAACTCTCTTTTATCTTGACCTTTTTTTGTTTTCAGTACAACTCAGAGCCCTATTTTTAAAGTTACAGTTGTGAATTTTTGTTAGTTTAAGAGTGGTCAGATTCTCCAGGTTTTGGGCCGTTTGCTTGCTTTTTGCACTTTGCAACAAATGCTACTTGGAGTATTCTCGATGCAGCAAGATATTCTTTGTGAGGGTGCTTTCCTATCATTCAATCAGTCAAACAATCAATCACTTTATTTAAGAGTAAATCATGGTATCTAGCCAAAGGTAAAACCACTACTGACTGGGAACACTTAAATAAAGTAGATAAAATAATGGAAGACATGATGATTTGCGGTTGCGACAGGACTTGATGACATTGCGGAAATTTGCGACTGCCGGGAATTTCTTGACCACTAATTTTTCTACTTTTATGATCGTTTTTTTTTTCCTTTCGGAAACATGACTGTTGTCCCTTGTGATTATCAAAAAGTTAAAAATTAAAATTTCTTTGAACGAGTCAGTAGATGACCAGACAAGATGTCCGGCCACCCAAGGATTTGTCTGCACAGTACCCAATTTTGACCGGACATTGTCCATTGACCGGCTGTTATTTGCAGCCCTACACTGTCGTCGCATGGTCAGCCAAATTAACCCATTAACGTCCAGTGCGCCCGTATGCGCCCATGGGGACCCACACCCTTTCTACGCCCTGTGACGTCATCAATTTTAACTCTGGAGCACGAATTTGAGCATGTACTTGAACGGGTTGAAAATATCTTGCAGACGATACCAGAATGAGCGCAATTGAGTGGAGGAGATTGGAGAAATAGCCAAAAAACCGTGTCACTTTGACTGGAAAATCTGCACGAAGATTGTGTTTCACTACCCACCTACCTTTCCGAGCATGTGCTTTGAAAATGAGTAGTTTCTGAAAAATCTCTACACCAAAATGAAGCCTACTCAATTTCCAGCAAGTGAGGAGAAACTTTAGGCAAGGAGAGGGGGAAAAAAGGGCAGGAGAAAGAGAGAAAAGTAGAAGTCGTAAGTGGGGCGTGACTTTTCAACCCAAAAACTATGTCCAAATTTTGCTCTCTGCGCGTGCCCGAGATTTTCAGGCCGTCATTTTGCATTTGGATCGAAAGGCCGTCGAGTGCACGAGCTGTCAAGTGGTTTTTGGTAAGTTCGAGCTTTTAAAACCCCAACAGTGACCCCAAATCTGCTGGACTAGCTTCAAAACACAGTTTTCCACAAAAGCTGCGGCCGTTAATGGGTTAACTACTGTTTTTTAAAAAAAAACTTTTCACTAAGGGCTTTCTTGTTTCTCACTTTCTCATAGTTTTTATAATTAGTAATGGGACTTTGTGTTATCTAATTCTGTCTGTAATGATACTTGCAATTAACAAATCAGACTCCGCCCAGTTAGCCCAATGGATAGTGCGCTGGACTGTTGTGTGGGAGGTTGAGGGCTAGAACTCCAGCCGGACCAACACTCAAGGTCTTGAGAAGAATTTGCTACCTTTCTATCACATCAAGAAATGGTTAGATATTCTAGTCTTCTCAGATAGGGACAAATAAATGGAGGTCCCGTCTCCTGCAGGGTTGGGAGTACGAGACGTTAATTTCCCGCACATGAGATTACTGTGTGATAGATGTCCTCCCCTGGGGTGGGATGTGGGTGGGTTTACTGGGTCCACAGTAATTGGTGCAAGCTGTTGCGGCGTCCCTGCCTGTCGGTGAATCTAATAAACTATAAACTAAACTCCCTCTTCACAGTTGTCCAATTTTGCAAATCACCCCTATCAATAGAGACTAAATTTGGACTCCACTCAGTCTTAATATCACTACTTGTACCACAGTGTGCTCTCCATGTTTATAACTAGACAGTTCAGGAACCATCCTTCTCTACTTGGAGAGTGTGCATCATTCTGACACAGTGTTAAAAGTATGATTGGGTTCATTTTCTAATTGAAAAAATTAGATTGCACTAATTTCATTAGTGAATATATTTGGATTGTGCGTGTTTTGTTTCATAAAGTTTGTTATAGTTTTGATAAATTAGGTACAAGATATCCCTATTAACAGTATTTGAGTTTTCTCATTGAGTAACACAAATGGTTACATGTTACCATGGGTCTATACTTGATTTTAAAATGACATCTTCAAATTAAAAAAAAAATCCAAAAATAAAGAGCCATGAAAAATTTTATCCTTATCAGGCTTAAGGGGGTCTTAAGACGTATCTGTTTTCAAATTTTCAGCTAAATAGCACGCTTAGTTTGGAAACCAGTGCAGTTTGAAGTTCAGAGTTATGGTGGTTGAGTGACATACAGTTCTGATTGCATTTACCAAAAAATATAGAATTATCTAGTGATTTTTAGCCTTTTTAGGGAGTAAAGTTTTAGAAAAAGTTTTTTTACATGTTTTTGGTTTACTTTAGATAATCAGTGATCAGCGGGTTGGATAGTCAAAGTAAGTTCCATATGTTTTACACTATTTTCCAACTGTTATATTGGTGGAGAAAAGATAACCACTAACATGGTGGATCCATACTAGCACAAAACACCTCAAATTTGGGACACTAAAGAGACCTCAAACTTGGAGAAGCATTTCCTCAACTTATCTCCTATAACATTGCAATTTCTTAATCTCATCCAATGAATAGCTTTCTCTTGATGCCTAACAGTAAAAACGATCAATACAGTAATAAATCACAAAGATGTCAAAATGTGATTAGAACATCAGTGAAACACTGGGATGAGTGATGAATGTTCTTACCACATTTTGATGTAATTTGTGATCGATTACTGACCATACTCTCAGCAACATGGAATCTATTTGTTAAGAACTCCTGCCAGCCAGTTGTCACATTGTGTTGATCATGATTACAGACTTTTCTTGGCATTATTACAATATTAGGGAAAGATTTCCGTATAACCCCAATACCAGTAAAAAACAAAGCCGAAGTCCCAAAGGTAATCTGTTGTTTTGCCTGTTTTCTTCTATCCAAGAATTGTATGCATAATGAAGCATGGAGTTATACGGAAATCTTGCCTAGACTACTTCACTTACACTGCTGTTTTTCCTGACCCTGTCTTAGCTCTTGCTAAAATATCTTTGCCTTCCAAGGCCAAAGGGATGGCCTTCTCCTAACGAATAGAAGTTTCTTGTTACGAGAGTTTATTCAGTAAAACAAAAGAAGAATGAAAGGAGACAATATACCTGCTCGTTACTTATGAAGATTTTTAAAACATTGTATAAACAGCATTTCACCTGGATCAGCGAAGGTTGTGACCAATTTAGCTTGGCAATCGCCTAATAAGACAAAACAGAAGAAATCGTAAGGTTTTAAATACAACTAGCTCCTTATGAAACCGTGAAAATATTTATAACCTTAACCAATCGATCGTCCAAACCCATTTCATGAAAAGAGCTACTTTCTTCAACTTGATCCGCCATGTTGTTAATTTTGCACGTGGGGCAAAATGTGCGCGCATGTAACCCACGGCAAAGTTACTGTAACACTCACAAGTAATATCGCGGGCTCCAGTTTCTTTTTCCACCTGTCGCTTCTTTCAATTAGGTTCACCAAACCGCAGCGGAGCTTTTAAGTCATACCTATAATAACAAATGACTTACACGTTTAAAAATCTTAGACAGGAAAAAATTGAATGATTAATTAACATGTGAAAACTAATTTTCTCTCGATATTTTTAGCAGAGGAAAGAAACCAACTTATAAACTTAGCTACTTATCGAGTGCAGCGAAAATTACACCGGATGTTAACTGTTTGAAGGAAAAAATATGTGAATTTGTATTGACGAGATATTTCAGAAATTATTATCTGTGCTCAGTAGGTGGCACTTATTAGACCAATCACTTTGAGGAGTTCATTTCGGTGAGATAAACAAACAGTCGCTTATGTGCGCATGGTTGATTTATCGCCCAGAAGATTACAATAAATTTAAAACTTCTCGCCATTGAGGAATTTCCATCAGCGACAGAAGTCGCAGGTAGCAAGATGCAAAGCGAAATGCATCTTTTGAGATTTTAAAGCCTTGACGCGGAGCCACGCGATGTAAATGGGTCCGTCGCTACTATACAGACAGGAAGTCAGGTATGGGAACGAAAATTTTTTGGTTTTTTTTTCTATGTTTACAACTTGCCTTTATTAGTGGTTATATTTGTACAAGTTAGCATCTGGCGATTAAGTATTAATTTTATAGATATTTCTTTTCAGCGTCATAAAACAAGAGCATCAAAACTGTTTCTGAAAATTGGCGCAGTTCAGCACTTGTGGGCAGATAAACCAAAAAATGTTCTGGGAAGTTACGTTTGTTTATTAATATTGAAGAAGTAGTAAGATGAAGAACCACCACATGCAGGAAGGAAGAAATTGAAAAGGATAATTTGCATAGACGTTTCAGAAACTGACTTCAAGCGATAAGCGAAACAAAATGACGGCAAATGGAAAAGTAAATAAGAACAAGGTGATTCCAGTTCAACTCGCGACAGAGGAAGATGAAACTGTTGACGAGAACACGGGAGCGCAAGCTTGTTCGCCTGGGAACGCTGAAGAAAAGGAAAACCCTAGCTTATACAAAAAAATACGCATGGTTTCTCCCTTGAAGTCAGTTGGGCAAGCTAAGGTAAACGTGTCAAAATGGCGAAAGTACGCCAGGAGACGATCCGATGTAGCTGCATGGCGTGAGCATCAAAAAGCGCGAATCGACTTTCCGACAATCCGCGAAAGCCAAAGACAGAATCATCAACGGATAAACGCGGCACAGTTGAGTGATTTAGAAGAACTAGTGGAATTAACTTCCATTCACCAGGGACACAGAAATGATGGCGGGGTCACGGCTGTGAGCTCGCCCAGCCGGGCTTTGTTGTATTATTTTGCCAAGCTGGCCGCGTCAACCCGAGATGAGGAAGTGATAGATTTGGAGTTCGTGGAGACGCTTATTCAGAATGGCGCATCTGTTAACACGGCGGATCGTCACGGACAGACACTTATGCATGAGGCTGCGAGGCAGTGGGATTTTTCCGTTGCTAAGTTACTACTTGAACGAGGTAAGAGAGAAATGGCTGGATAGGTTTTGAACTCAGCGCGTAATAGTTTGGTGGACGAAGGTCTAAATTTTTAAATCGCTTTTAATCGTTAAAACTACACGTAAACATGGGGAGACAGATGCTTAGATTCCAGTGTACAATCATTATTGGTTTAGTAAATATAGTTACATTTGTACTTTTTATCTCAGCGCTGAAATCACTTGTGGCTTGGATTGCAGTAGCTTTTTTCCTTTAAGCGCACTTTATTTCAGACGCAATTTGATTAGTTTTTCTGAAAACTTTAGGAATTGTCATTCAAAAAAGCTCCTTTCACAAACGCGCGCAACTATGCATCTTGAAAAGGCTTTTAATTTTAGCTAGAAGGAAGTCAAAAATTTTCTTATTTGTATGGGTGCAAACAAAACAGTTTTCGTGATGTACAAAGCACTGAGAAGATGCACAAGATTTTCCTTTTTTATCGTGATCTTATCATTTATTCTGAGTAAATTGGAATTAGTCAAATGATAAGCTAAAATATGCTAGGAAATGAGAATTATTACCACCGACTGTGTTTCATAAGCATCGAGCGGAAAGAAATTGCACCAACTCTTGTATGTGGTGAGCATGTCAAATGATACGAGGCTGACGATTTGATCCTTTTTGACTTGAAACTAAAAAATCTATGCTCTTTTAAAATGGTGTTAACCTCTAACTTCGCAAAGGACAGTGGCAAACTGCGCCGGCAATAAGAATTAGATAGCTCTAAAATTGTTAGAAGTTTAGATCTGTTTACTGGGGCAGGTCATTTCGAATCGAACTCACGAACATTGACATGGACCAGTTTTTATTGTCTTTATTGTCTTAATACACTATAGCTCACTTTATCGATTCACTTAGCTTTGCATTAAGTCACCCATTGACTTGACTGTCACTTGCCTTTTGGCGCGATTTGTACCGCGCACTTATTCACTTTTTCTTTTAAGTCTGATTCAGTCCTATGCGTAGCCTGTAGTTTGCCAAAAACGTTCTGATTCCAAACGTTCCAAAGTAAACATTGACGTAGAACAGGTACGGTTTGCTCTGTTTTCATTGCTTTTAGAGATTTGAATTTTCGTTTATCTCTTTTTCCATTTTTCCTGAAATATTAATTACAAGAAAAACTAAATTGACGATACACAGGTAGCCGGTTATATGGCAGCTTATAATAGCATTAAAAGAAAAACAACTTGATTAGCTCTTTTAGAAGCGTTGAAAACGTAATCTACAGGCAATCGCAGATGTCTTCGTTCTCACCAAAATTTCTCAAGGGAAGTAAAACAACAACAACAGAAAATTAGGACACGAAAAGTACTCTTGAAATACTCATGCCCATACTAAAAGTGGAAAAGGAAATATTTGCTATGTATAGGGATTCCTTAATCACTCTTCACACAAACAAAGTTTTCGTGTTGTTAGGTTTTACCTATTTCAAAAGCGTTGTATCTCTAACGTAAACCCAATGTCGTTTAAGTCTCCAGTACAGAACAATATTTCAGAGAGGGTTTTTGATCATTCGTAGACAAATTATCTGTGGATCTTGAACGTTATTGGATTCATAAAGGTTTATTTTAATGGCAATAATCAGTTAGTACGTCGGATTACACATAGCGTAGTTCCTTTTCAAAGAGCTGTATAAGCTATTCGCATGGAAACGTCCTCCGTCAAACATGACCACTCTGTAAAAGTAATACGATGAAGAAAGACTTCGGCGAAACTTTATCACCAAAACAGTCGTTGTATCATGATCATGGACCAGTTTCGTTTTTTAATTTATATCGACTGATGAACATAAAGTGAATGAAAGACCCAAGTAAACTATAGATCGTGGAGGGCTTTACTATGTGGTGGAAAAAAGAAGAGCGTTTTCTTAAATAATTCAAAATTTCCGACCGTGCAAAGAAAATGAAATCGTCACCTCCGTGTGCCGAACATTCCAATCAAAGAGGCTGTCTATGGCGCCCAATTCAATTAGAATACGCCTCATAGCAATCTAATGTAAACATTTTCGATTTCATATTAGCTTTTTGGTCTGTTTTCTACAAACTTCAGTCATAATGCACATTTATTTTATGGAAGGCAGTACGAGCACTTAAAAATTTGGACACACATTTTACTTCTCACGCGATGCGCCAAAGTTTTAAAGCATTAAAACTCGGACATTTTTTATAAATTCGGCAGTATTTCACTAGTTCATTTGGAAAATAGATGACAAAGTAGATGGCTGGTACGTTGGAGCAATTTCAAATCGAGGGTCAAAAGTTAGCGTTTGTGATTGGTCAAGAAAATTCACACCACTTTCTTAACCAATGAGACTGACACAACTGCGACTTGGTCACTCGCATTTTCCCGCGTTTCACGGCAGTTCACTTGTTTTTACTTTGACCTTTCATTGGCCCATTGAGACGTACCATCGATCTGATTGGCTGCTTTGATCACATTGGTTTTGGTCAGATTTATGACACTCAATCGAAATCCGCTCCAGACCACAGGGTTACCATCAGTAGCTTACCACTCATAGAGTACAATATAAAGGTTATCACCCATAAAGTACATCAACACCAATAGCTCCTTTTTGATCATGACGAAGAAACTGTAGTGGGCTTGTTACTTGGAAACAGTTTTTTCAAATAAATGATTTATCACTTCCTACTCAGGGGCGTCTATCAATCAAGCTGACAAATACGGCCGCACCCCTCTACACGTAGCAGCCGCGGTGGACTATCCTGAAATGGTTCATTTTCTGGTGCAACGAGGCGCAGACATTCATGCCAAGACAGGCAAAGAAATGCAGACACCCATACACTTCGCTGCACGCAACGATGCAACTTCTTCACTAAAGATGCTGATGAAATGTGGCGCTGATATAACTGATAAGGATTTCAAACAGAGAACAGCTCTGCAGGTCTGCACTAATAAATGGAGAAAATTTTTCAATGATGATTTATTTTTGTAGAAAAGGTGAATTTCGGTTGGTGGGTGCGCTATCAATAAGGTAATATATAACATACAATTCATGTCAAAAGTCAGCATCAGTTGGCGTACAACTTACACTATTGTGTTCACCGCAAGACATCATGGCAAGAGATTGTTACTTCGGTACCGGGCCTGGCAATCATACTGATAGATTGCGAAAGATAGTTTGCGAATGAGAATAGGAAAACAGTGGGATAGGGAGAGGAGAAAAGAAAACTTGAGGAAATGGGCGTGGGGAGGGGGAGGGCTAAAAGTTGTACTAACTATGTCTGAAAGTTGCATTTTCGATACGCATTAGGAGAATGCGCAATACGAAAATAATGTAAGGAAAAGATTAGGCGATGCTCTCTCCTGCAGCGTTTGAATCATGAGTTCTTCGAATATGACCGCTGATCTACTATCTCTTTAGGTCGCTGCTGAGTTGGATCGCTCGGAAACAGCGAAATGCTTGGTAGAGCGGTCAGCAGAGGCTAGTGTGGCCGATGACAGCGGTATGACAGCACTTGTCATGATGATCAGCAAGATGCCCAGTGTGGTAGGTGGAGTAGATTTTCAGCCAAATTTATAAACGGCCGAAATGTTTCAACTCGATGAAAGAATGCTTAAGAGCAGAGTTGCGCGCATTTAGCTAAGTGTGTAAAATTGGAGCCAAACTAATAAAAATGTGTAATCGGAAAAAAAGGAGAATGTTACGAAGACCAATGCGATCTCAAAGTGAATGTATGAAAGCTGCCACAAGAGCTGGAGAATGCAGATAACCAAGTCACAATCGATTTTAGATTTGCTAAAGAGGGTGATGCAAGTTTTCTGGACCAAGAAAAGAGGGAAGTGGAGCAAAAAGAATATAATCTCGTACTGCTTTTGCCACTCAATTGCAAATTGCACAACCATGTAACTGGAGCGCTTTACCATAGAGAGAGGGCAATACGATTTGACGCAGTTTCTGAGTGTGTGTGTGTGTGTGTGTGTGTGAGAGAGAGAGAGAGAGAGAGAGAGAGAGAGAGAGAGGTGGAGGTAATGAATTTTATTCTTCCGGCTAAGGAAAACTAACTGATACGATGACTGTTTTCTGGTAGCTATTTTGACCCTAATTAAGATTCTTTTGTCTTTCTCGCTGCAGGCTAAAGAAGCACTAAATCAGTTTTACTCCACTGACCGAGCAAATAGAAAGCAATACTTTTACTTAAACTACCTTGAGCCCCCAGTACCGACTTGCATGAGCAGTGGATGCGCCAGGACAGCACTTGAAGTCATTGTGCAACTCAAGCAGTTTGATTTGATTATGCATCCAGTGATACAGAGGCTTATTAAGGTGAAGTGGAATTATTTTGGAAAGCGAGGAGCCTGGATCCAAGTCATAATTAACCTCTTTTTCGTGCTAGTCTGGACTGTGCTTGGCATCACCACACCAAGTAGGGCTGCTGAACTTTATGAGCCAGTCGAGGAGAAATGGTGGAGGATTACCCTGAGTATCATAGGGGTACTGATGACACTGAACTTTATCAGACAAGAGGTCATGGAATATTTCTCATCGAAAAGAGAACACAGACTTTGGGTGAAGTGGCGGGAAGATAAATTGAGAGGAGATTTGGAGTTCTGTCATCCGAGATGGCCTGGAGAAAGGTTATACTTGATGCAAGAAATTGACTCGTTACATCATCAGGAACCAGCTTATTTCAAAGATGCCTGGAACTTTGTCGACTGGCTGGCATACTTTATGATCCTTGCCTCTATAGCGACGAATCTGATCGCTTATCTCTATGGTAACCCATGGGCTCTGATGGTACACGTGAATATTTTATCCGCTACCCTTGTGATTTTGTGGATTCGCCTTATGAAGTATGCGCGCGCGTTCACTTCGTTAGGACCCTTTGTTGTCATGCTTGGCCACGTGATCAATGATGTACTTAAATTTGGATTTCTATTCTTCACATTTTACATACCATACGCTGCCTCGTTTTGGATGGTGTTTAGTAGACATCAAATCGAGGGTTATTCCGACATTACAGATCTTCTCTACAGCATGTTCAGGATGACTGTTGTGGACGAGTACAACTACGATGGACTCGAAAAAGAAAAGCCTGTTATGGCTAAAGTTCTCTGTGGTACATACATTGCAATCTCAGGAGTGATTTGTTTGAATCTTTTTATTGCTTTGATGTCTGACACTTTTCAAAGAGTCTATGACAATGTTAAGGCAAACGCTGTTATGCAGCAAGCCAGTACAATTTTGACTTTGGAGAAAAGCCTTTCCACTTCAAAGCGGCGCGCTTTCACTAACTTCATCTACACAAGATGCAACCCTGAGGAGCTTTACTATGACGACGACTTGTCGGAGGGGGAAGAGAAAGATCTGCAAAGAATGACGCACCAAATAAAGGAGCAGGTGGATCATATCTACTCCTACATAGCTGAACAAGACAATGATAGAAAAAAGAAAGGAAATGCGTCCACGAATGATGTCCACAAGTTGCGCGAAGAGTTAAAGAAACTAGAACAACAGCACAGAGCCCTGTCAGCGCAGTTTCATAATCAAATCGGTGAAGTCAAAGATATGTTGGGTGATATTATCCATACTTTAGGCAAACGGAAAAAGAAGAAGCACTGAACAACCTTATTACCCCTAAAAGGGTGATGAAAATGTATTTCTCTTGACATTGTACATAACATTGGGAAGCGTACAGAAGTTGATAAGGGGGCATCGTTGATCATATTCGCATTTGGTCATATCCACAGGTTAATTTGCGCAAAATAAATATTAAATTATTATTAAATCATTATTATTATTATTATTATTATTATTATTATCGTTGACTCTTCCAGGAGGATTAAAGGTTAAAGCTAAAGCGAATCACATGAAAACCATGTCAGTGTAATCCATTTAACCTTTTAAACGATTACACGGGCCTTTTATAGTTTAGTAAAGCTGTTATGGAACCGACCAAGACAGTCATTTTATTGCTGGCTTAACAAAGTAAGACGAAAACTAAACATTTACAGTGATTTACATCCTTATAGCTAAAGTGTACCTTTCTTAAAACCTTTAACTTTGTACGTATTGCGGATTATTGTGCAACCAATCATTTTACCTTAAGAGTAAAATCTGAGTATGCAGTCCACGTTCGTTATCATGTAGAAGGAAGAGATATTTGTCTAATAGGATAAGGTAGAAGGTAGAGCCGCAAAAGTAGATTGGGCATACGTAAGCAACTGCTGAGTCTGGTTTGACAATGACTGGACATAGTTCCATGAAAGGCAAGCCGTGTGCTACACATGAACCTTGTAATGGCAAAGAGTCTCCATGGCTCAGTAGTAGAGCGTCGCAGCGCCGGACACGGAGGCCTGAAGTTCGATTTCTTACGAGGACTCAACATGATTTTTTCTTTGTCCAACGCTCGTGACAGGACGAAAATACATCTTGCATTGATCTCAAATTCAAGTTCAACCAGTTTATCATACAGAAAACGTGGCGGCTGCACATTGCAGCCTGGCCTATTTCCAATATTCACTTAGTAAAGAGAGCACGATAGTAGAGCAGAGCGAAAAAGGAGGGGGTTTGTTATGTGTTGCGTAAAGAAATCCCCCACCTAGTTTCGAGGTTCGCTTTCAGAGCGTACTGCTATCGTAGGTGACATTTCTAGCAGATTTCTATATAAGCAAAACCGCTACTTTCTATGTACTTTGGATGGCTCTCCTAAACCTGTGGCAAAATTGATTTACGCGAAACCATTGGAGCTTTCCAGTTGTTACGAACTAACGTACAAATCATTTCAAGTCTGTACAAATACCACTGCAATATCAATGCAAGCATACATAAAAGAAATACGCGGATTGACCGGGCCCATATACGATCGAGCTACTGAATCTTGTTTCAAGAAATGCCGTTCTGGGGTGCACTGTGAATGCCTCGATATATTATTCATTCAATTGTTATTGAAGCTTTTTAATCAAGGAGTCCTTCCCATATGTACGTTTAACTAGGAGATATACGTTTACGCTAATTACACGGAGAATTTAAAGAAAAATCTGACTATTTACAATGTATGTGTCAATTTGTATTATAACTTCCTGAAAGCGATCTCTATCCTCATTCTTTATTTCTGCTTAAAAGCGCTGTAGCCCTTGCCGTCACCATAATCATCTAACTGATTGGCGTTATTACCACTTTCAAGACATCGAACCGATTAAACTATTTAGTTTTCTATCTGTAATTTCATCGGCGTATGAACTACGAAAAAAATACAAAGGGTGATGACAAAGTGATTATATATTATATTGGAATACGTTATCACGTTTCGACCGTGATAGAAGCTCAGTCAGTTTTTCCTTTGTTTTCCTCGCTCTCCCCTGCACATGGAGCTAAATTTGGGGGCGAAATCGGTGCCAATATTCCTTTTAAACGAGCTACATAGTCGTCTCTCGCGGCTTGACCTGACATAATAATTGATCTTTTCCTCTGCTTCTCAACTATCGTATCTCCATTGGCACAATCCAGATCAGTTTTGTCTGCTTCGTTATCCTCTCCACACGGAGCTAAATTTGGGGGTGAAATCGGTGTCAGTGTTTCCTTTAGTCGAGTCAAAAACTCGTCTCTCGCGGCTTGACCTGACATAATGTTTGATCTTTTTTTCTGCTTCTCTGCTACCGTATCTCCATTAGGAAAATCCGAGACAGATGCAGTTTCCACGTCGAGAGGGATTCTTCCTGAAGAAGTTGCTACAGCCTTGACCACTTCTCTGTTTGCATCGACTAGTTGGGATGATCTTGGGCTGGTCGCTCTGGATTTAGGTCTTGGACTGAGTTTTCTTTCTTTAGGTTTCTCCATGGTTTTGTCATCTTTCATACTTATTACAAAGGCCTCCAAATGTCCTACTCTTGCCATGAGGTTCTCTTCATACTGTTTGATATGTGTTTCGTGTTCATCGCACTTGGAGCTAATTTCCATGAGTTCGGTCTGCAGCTGGTCAAATCTTGCGCCTAAGTTGCCTTCTAGCACACTGTTCCTCAGTTTGGCCTCTATTTCCACAGTTTCGAATCCAGATTCGACGCCTCTGGAAAGACTTTCAACCTTGTACTCCATGTTAGTGTTCAAGCTGGTCACTTCGGTGTTAACATCAGTAATCGCCGAAACCTGTTCTTTCTCGTGTTGCACCAATTTAGCAATTTCTTCATAGATAAGGGAATTAAGGCTTCCAATCTCTTCCAAACGAAGATGAAGGTGATCAATAGATTTCTGCATTTCACCCTGAGAACGTTTCAAGGAGTCAACATCTTCAAGCACTGTGTCAAACTCGCTCTTTCGTACTTTTCCAAACTTCTTCCCTCCCAGGCGATCACTAACAATGGTATGGACCAAGGCGATTTTCTCTACTTGTTTCCTGTTTTGTTCTTCTTCGTCAGATATGATCACCAAGAAGTCGTTCCCCTCTGGGCTGCATCTATTACGGACATGATCCCTGTATCGCTCCACTCTATGATCGGAGGCAGACGATTCAAGATCTTGCAAAAGGCGCGCTCGCTGCATGGCAGCCGTGGCACGAGCGTTGTCATAAACACGTTGAAACGTGTTCGACAGCAACGCAATGTATAGGTTCATCAATACGATGGCAGCGAGGATGAGGAAAGAGCCGCAAAGCACACGCGACATGACCGGGTACTCTTTTTCCAGGTCATCGAAGTTGTAGTTATCCACAAGTGGGAAACGGATGATAGTGAAAGCTAAGTGTCCCACGTTGTCGTATCCTTTCACAGGCTCACGCATGGATCCCGGGCCAAACAACATCCAAAAAGCCGCCGCGTAAGGGATGTAAAACATGGCTATGACAAAACCCCATCTGATTGTGTCCACTAGGATGTTGTCTAGGATGACTACAAAAGGGCCCTGACTTGGGAATGGTCTGGCAAACTTTAGTAGGCGGACCCAAATGATGATAATCGTGCAGGCATGTATCCGAGTGAAATAACCATTATACTGATTGTTTTCAACGACGACATTGATGACGTGAAGTATGATCACAATGATCAGCATTAGATACGCCACCCAATCCAAATAATTCCACTTGTCTTGGAAGTAAGTCTTTTTTCGGTGCTTGATCTGTTTCACGTGTTGTTTGATAAAGTTTTTTTCTTGTGTCCATCGAGGATGACAATATTGCAAATCGCGTTTGACTTCTTTCTTCCTCCAGCTTATGAAGCCTTTATTTTCTCGTTTGGACTGGTAAAATTCTTTTATCTCCTTCCTGATTTCGTTGAATGTTAGAAGCACGACGGCAGCCTCCAGGGGTATCTTCCACGCACTCTTGCTGAGCGGGTAATAATAGTTAGCCACGTCTGTAGGATGCGTCACTCCGAGTACAGTGTAGGCCACAGCAAGTAGGACGTTCAGAAAGATCCCCAGCCAAGCTCTCAGACCAAAGAATCCCCATTTGACTTCGATTAGTCTTTGGAAAATCGGATGCATGATCAGCTCGAAGCAATTGACTTCCACGACCGCTTGCAAGGGTGAGAGGTTGACTGATTGACGTTTGGTATCTGGGTCGCATTGTTCCAGGAAGTTGAGATAATACCGTTGCTTGCGGTGAGATCTGTCTGTTACGTGGAACTGGTCCAAGGCTCGAAGCGCCTAACATTAGTAAGAAAGAATACGTTAAAAAATAACGAGGTTTACCGCCTCTTAGATAAGTTTTCTTTTAACGCACTTAACGCCAGCAAGGTTCAGCTGTGTCAAGTGGTTTCAACGTACCATCTTCGAGTTCTCTGACTTTCCCAATGTAAATAACCGAAATCTTTCTTCCGTAAGCAACGGCGATGTATTTCGTCAGTGGCTTTCCACTGCTTTACTCATACAATTTCCGGGGATTATTCAATACTTGTAGGCATAGGGTAAAATATGGACTGGACTAGACTGGACTAGTTTTTGGACCAATTTTTGGACCATTTTTTGGACCCTTTTTTGCACCATTTTTTGGACCATTTTATAAGGGGAGAAGCACATCATTAGTAATCAGGGAGGGGTGGGAGGTAGAGTGTTATTCAGGGAGGGAGGGAGGGAGGTGGTTGTAATTGTAAACACTACTGGTCACAATGGAGCTTTTACTCGATCGTGCAAATTATTTTGATCGGTTTTGCGACTGACTTTTTGTATATCAAAATTTTTGCGCTGGGCCACGGCGTTTCTTTAAATCTTTTTGTCATGCGGAAGCGAAACTGCCACGTAAACACTGGACTTTGATTTTTATTGAAAATATCGCGTTTACGATCCTCCGCTGTTGAGTTACCGGTCTGGCATAGGTTATGCGTGTACCTTTCGAGGCGACTTGTGCACCATCAGTTTTCCTTTGTGTATACAGTATGTAATTACCAGATTTATCTATCTTCCTTTGTCATTGATTTTATCAGACGAGATCACAGAATTTCCGGTCCTTAGCCCTTGACTTAGCCGCATGTAGAATTCACAAGCGCCATCGCAATTTTAACGTTTATACGTTTACTGTATAAAATCAATGTTGGTACAGTCGTGCAAAACAACCTTCTCTCGGGTGTCTCAAAAACACAGACCTCGAAAACGCAGACATCGAAAACGCAGACCTCAAAAACGCAGACCTCGAAATCGCAGACCTCGAAAACGCAAACCTCGAAAAATTTGTTTTCGACATTTCGATGAGAACATTGGTTCACGCGCAGACGTCCAACGTTGAGCGCAAGACAAACCATATATAGCTGCCGAAATGGACATTCGCGGTGTACCACATTCCATGAATGCAAAACTTCAAGTCCCTCGGCGATACCAATCACTGCCTTGAGAAAAAGCGGTAAAAAATGTTGAAAGGCTTCGCCTGCTTATATTCTATCGAAGCAAAGCAATAATTCGAGGAGATCTAAATCTGAACATCAAGATCGAATGGCACGAAACCAAAACACTCGTATTCAATCACTATAGCAACCGGTTTAAGACCGATTAAAATGATTTGTACGATCGAGTTAAAGCTCCATTAACCAGTAGTGTTTACAATTACAACCACCTCCCGCCCCTCCCTGAGTGATAACAGTCGGCCTCTCACCCCTCCCTTTGTACTTATAGACTGCACCCACCCCTCCCTGAGTACTAATGGTGTGCTTCCCCCTTATAAAATGGTCCAAAAAATGATCCAAAAAAAGGGTCCAAAAAATGGTCCAAAAAATGGTCCAAAAAATGGTCCAAAAAATGGTCCGAAAAAATAGTCCTGTCCAGTCGATATTTTACCCTATGCCATACTCGTGCGAGGAAGGTACCACTGTTAATTACTTCTGAGAGTGAAACACTATGCCTTTACGCAATCGCGGTGCAAAAGAATTGCAATGAAATGGTACCTGAATTAAAAGAAAGAGAGTTTGGGAGTAAACTGATTAAATCAGGAAAGCCATAGGGGGCTGTGTCTCATTAGCGCTCTATGCATTGTCACATTTGAAGCCCCGAAGGCATCTACCCTCCATTTACGCAAAGGAAATATTCTTACAATAGACGCGTCAATTAGTGCATTGATTCTCCAATCACTTACATACTCCGTTTCTAATGCCAAAAGTGGAAGGCTAGATTTTCGCAGACTGTTCTATAAATACACGTCTAACGCATAACCCTGGTATTGTTTAATTGTGATACTCCGTTAAGAAGCAGCGATATGCAAATTGATTAAATAATTTTGATAGCAAAGAACAAATCCCGCTCACAACACTCGGCATCTTCGTGATCATCAGGGTAAGTGCACTCATTCCACTGTCGTCTCTTGCTCCGGCAGTAGCACCCCCTTCCAGCAAAAGTTTTGCACTTTCAGCGCTGTTGCTCTCGGCTGCAAGCTGTAAATAAAACACAGAAGCTGTTGTATGTGCTGTATGACATATCTTTGGCGAAACACCTGCCCCCCCCCCTCAATTTTGTTTTCTTTCACATGATCTTATTTTCTTACCTAAATTGACCGAAAGGAAGAAAGGCTTTGTAAATTGAACAGAAGAAATGCACTTTACCAAGAATCTAAAGATTAGCATCTTTTTCACTCCTGAAAAATATTTGAATAAGATTTCACGGCTGGCGACTCGCTTAACCGCGACCCTGACTGAACTTGACGCAATCTAGCTACGCATACTCTACTGATGTCTTTACAGTCATATCGTACTAACAAACCTATTCTACGTCAGGGAAGAATTAACTCTTCATCTGGGAATAAAAGCAGGAAAGGAAAAGCAGAAACTAGAATTTTGCTAAGTTCTTTCGTGTTATGTAATACACTCGATTATTACGTAATTTATCTTAATTTTGCAAATTTTTGTCCACCTTTTTCTCGGCCTACAAAGTTACGAAGTTGTAGGTTTTCTATCTCCAGTTCCTAACATTTTGATTTCGTCTGGGTTTTTTTTTTACCACTAAAGCAATGATTATTGTAATTTTGGTGACGTTTACTTTTGAAGTTGCATTTTTATGAAGTGATCTTTTTAATGATATCATTTTCAGCTGCAAAAGGCGTATATACTGACTTATATCTTCTTCTTCTTCAGATAGAGGTGGATTGGACATGTGATGCGGACGCCCAGCAACAACATAGCCCCAGAATTGCAATGCGCTGGACACCTGAAAGTAAACGAAGCAGAGGGCGACCGAAAACAACTTGGCGCAGGAATGTAGAGAAGGGACTAAGAGAGCTCAATTACAGCTGGAGCACCATTAAAAAAATGCCAAAGATAGACAGGGTTGGAAGGATTTTGTTGCTGCCCTATGTGCCACACATGCATGATGGGCAGTAAGTAAGTAAGTAAGTAGGTAAGTAAGTAAGTAAGTAAGTAAGTAAGTAAGTAAGTAAGTAAGTAAGTATCACTTCTTTCGATTCGGATCTGAAGCTTTTAATCATTTCTGCTGTGGTGTTTGTTCATCAGGTCGCGAACCCAAAGAATTTGAATTAGCAGAGGGAGAGTGCTGAAATATTGTGCTAAAGTGGAACTCGTTCCACAACCAGAAGACATCAATATCCATTTAAAACCTCTAAGTTTCCAGAGAAATGGAGGAAAATATTAAACAACAACGAAAAGGTGCAGAAATGGTTTGGGATGGCTTTGTTACCACCCTCTGAATCTTCCTATATTTTTTCCTTCCGTACGATGGCCTTTAGCTGAGGAACAAAATATCTCGCAATCACGTATTTTTTTTAACCTCTCTTGGAGATTAAAAAGTGTTCGTTTGGTGACCAATGAATAAGGACGAATTAAATAAAAGACGACCTACAATTTTAGACAAACAATCAAAACTGAAAAAGAAGTACAAAACAAAAGAAACACAAAAGAAAATAAAAACAAAAACAAAACAAAGGAAAGCGAAACAGAAGAGAAAATGACAAACTGAAACAGCTGCGCTTAAAAGTAAAAATGACCCTACCTGCAGTGGGGTGCGTTGTTTATAGTCTCGAACCTCCGTCTCTGCACCATAGGCCAAAAGAATTTTAACACTTTGTGGTGCTTCATTTTTGGCTGCAAAATGAAGTGGAGTTTGCTTCTCTCCCTTGGTTGTCAATTCAATATCAGCACCATTGTCGATAAGAAATCTGACCATCTCAGAATAATCAGCTGAGGCTGCCACATGTAGAGGTGTTCGTCCGAAATCATCAGCCTTATTGACGTCTGCGCCTGAAACAAAATGCCATAATAACATTGGTTTTTTTTGTTCCCATTAAAAAACGAAAAGAAAATTAAAGTTCGTAGAGAAGTGATTAAAGAGCGACAATGCTAACAGGATGGAAATCATCTGACGAGGTCTTTAAATGAAAACTAGATTTAGACTTGATGAAACTAGTCTAATCAGTGAAAGTACATACAGAAGAAGGTATGCTTTTTTAAAAATACAAAATACAAGATTGCTTTTACTTGCAGTTGAACCTCTTGCAAGAGAACAACTAAATGGCTTTGAAACCTTACGGAAGGTGAGAAGTCACTAAGATACATTCAATGCTGAAAAAATTTCAAGTGCAAATCAAAGTTGTGGAGGGTTCTAGAATGCTGTTCCCATAGAGTGAACTGATGGGTTAAGTAGAGGCTCCACGGCATTTAAATAACGAAGGTCATGATATGATTCAAGGTTACAGCAGGGTTATATCCACATCAGTCGCAGAGATACAAAAACAACATTTAAATACAATGAGATTGTTAAAGACTGCCAAATGTAATTACAGGAATCGTATGGAGTATATTGATTGATAACAGTTTCTTTTCTTTAAATTCCCCAGCATATCTATGATACAATTCCTTTCAAATTAGTAGCAATCCTTTGGTTTTACCTCAGATGTGACTTACCTTTATCGATAAAAAATTGCGCTACATCGGTCCCCCAGTTTCTAGACACTTCATGGAGCAACGTTTGACTGAAGCGATCACAGGTGTTCACACAAGCTCCTTCAAGTAATAGCGATTGAATGTGTCCTAAATCCAGCTTATCATCGCAATCGCTTGAGCTCGATAGCGTGACGAAATATTTCAGTAGAGCTTGATTCGGCTCCTCTGCTACAGGTAAGCAGGTTTTATTCTTTTTCCCTCCAACACTTTCCTCTCCATTCTCGCTCGGCTCTTGTCCTCTGTTTTCCTCTTCGTTCTGTCCCGTAGTCCCATCGACTGAAAATTCCAAAATGGGCTCATAGGCAGGGACACTCTCCTTTCTACTTCTTGAAGACGTATCAGCGCCTGCAGAGGCATTTATCTCTTTCAGCATTTTCTCAACATAAACAAAATCACTATTCCTTCTCTTCGAGTAAGAACTCGGTGATGAGGGAGGTCGAGCAGGAAGATCATTTTGCACCGTTAAAGCACTTTTACTCATTGAAGAATTAACTCTCAAAATTTGACCACGAAACTCAACGGCGGAGACTTGTGAAGTAAAGCCATTCGCCGAACTATTCGAAACATGATGGGCAGCTTCTTGCGAGCTATTCTGCTCATTTTCTCGCTTTGCTTCCTCTTCCATTGGAGAAACTCTTGAGGGAGGTTCAGGTTGACCTTCACATGTACTTTCCTCCGCTAAAGCACTTTGGTCGTGACTCAGGGATGAATCAAGTCTCGCAATTTGACCACAAAACTCCACGGCAGAGAAGTGTGAAGCGAAGCTATTCGCCAACCCATTTGAAACAGGACATGTTCCTTGTAAGCTATCTTCTTCAATCACACATTTCTCATCCTCCTTTAATGGACAAACTCTATTACGACTTCCCATATTTTCAAAATTACGTTTTCTTCGTGGGAACTCGCACCTATTTACTTGCGCTTTTCGTGAAAAACATCCTTGACATGGCGTGATACTCCCATCTAGCGGAAAGAGTAAAATGGCCATGGAGCGGAACATTCACGATTTTATTTTATGGCCAGTCATTGACATATAACGTGTTCTGTATCTAAAAACAAAGCGACAATGACGAAAGCAAACAAAGAGATCGCGATTGACCCTTAAAGATTTGCTGTCTTAACTGACCACAATGCTTTGTTTGAACTTCAATGTTGTTATAACTCAATATCGCAAAGAATGACGTCAGTAAAGGTGGAAAATTCACGTGATAAATTTTGCTCCAAGTAAACACCGAAATAGTTGATTGTAGTTGACTGGCAGTGGTGACTGGCAGTGGTGCAAAGCAGTGAACTTCGCTTTAAGCTTCTACAGGGCATATAATCTGAAGCATTACAACTTAACGCTGATTTTAGTGTCATTCAGAAGTGTTGTGTCAAACAAATTAACTTATATGCGAAAATGGTCAGTTAATATTGACCCGTAGTTGGGACTCTCTAGGTTGCATGATTTTGATTGATCATGGCAACGTTTAACGGTTAAAAGATGCAATCTTTTTTTAAGAGCTTCACACTACTTATAATCGTGGAAACGAAGGGGGCAAAAAATGTCTGAGCCAAACTGTATCCGCGTGAGTGCCGTTGATTGTCGCTCTGCATTCTTAACTGACTAATCGAGGAAACCAGCTGGAAAGGGGAATGAATTAATGAAAGACACAAAGTCATTGTTGCAGACCGTTGTTTGTTGTTTCATGAATACGCTGCCTCCAGGAAAATATGAGTCAGTCATTAGTTAGAAAACTGAAGAACATGGCGAAGACTGAATAAAGCACTTAGTTCAAAACAATAAATATCGAAACATATATTCAAATATCAAGTGAAATTGTATAATTTTGTTCATGTGAAACTGGCGATCAATTATTTAAAATTTCCTTTGTAACCATTACAGCATCACTGCAGTTTTCCGGATCTACTATGTAAGTGATCTTTAGACACCTTGGCAACACTGTAAAGTCATATTTAAACGTATGAATTGAATTATAACAGATTTGGAGGCTTTCCAATACTCCTAAGTCCTCCTAGGCCTGCAAAGGGAGTTTCAGTCTGTCAGTTCACAGATAATTCAAGAGACTGCGATGCAGTAGAAACTGACATCAAGACTTATTACACAAAACTTCCATAATCACATTGTCATCGTGGTGTCACTTGATCAACTTTACTCAGCCTTCAGATAACAACCGATCTAGATTATTAGACCAACTGTGCTTGAGATTTTTGCTTTTTTCTCTTCGAATACAAAAGCCAGAAGAATGAATGAAATAAGAAAAAAAAAAATGGTTTGAAGATTATTGAAAAAATGTCTTTTGATCGCGCAGGGTAATCATACAAAGAAGTCACATTATTATGGAACAATCATAGCGCGCAGAACTCTATTATCTATTGATAATTAGAAAACATACAAGGCGTAGACAAATCAAAACTCTTTTTTCCGCTTTGTCTCGTTCACCTACTGCGCCTTTCTACCTTTTTCTTTTTGTCACTTATAAAGGAAAGTGAACCCCTGTGTCTAACCGGTCCTTTGTAATGTCTGCTTCCTGGGGATTGATCTCTCTAGAACAATTAAAAGTGATGTATCCTACTAGAGGGGCCACTATACCCCTTTGTAAAACTCAGTCATGAAAAAACATTCGGCCTTTTCGCGCATCACGTAATATCTTATCGTATTTGTTCAAAGATCATGAGTAGTCTGTTAAATAACTTTTATCGATCCTTATGAAGTCCACATCCTGTCAAAATCCTGGTCAAAACCTTACCACAAACGTTCGAGAGCAGTACATATCTCTTATTAACCAAGCGAGAAGGCCGTACTGGGAGAATATCGGCCCGAGGTCTTGACAGTACGGACCGAGCGCAGCGAGGTCCGTACAAAAAAGACCGAGGGCCGATATTCTTCCAGTACGGTCCCGAGCAAGCTTGGTTAATAAGAGATTTATTTTGCGACTGAAGTTCAAAGGGACCCAAGTTCGGTATCATTCGGGACCATTCGGGACAGTGCCCGGTCCAATACTGAGAGAATATTGACCGGCAATAGAGCATTTTGATTGGTTGATTTTATTTATTGGCTCTCTGACTGCCCGAGTCGTGTAATAAATACATTTTCAAAACCATAACTCATAACGCAAAAAAAAAAAAAGAAAAAAATGGTTCATAAATCACGTTTTATTCAGCTCATCATTTACGAGTCAAGTTTATATAAAAATTTAATTCACGTGAACGTGAAAAGATCTTATCACCTTTAATAACAATTCACGAATAAAGAAGAAATCAAATCGCGATTCACGGGAAAAGAATCGCCAAATGACGCTACACATAAACAGGAAGGGGGACCCTCTGACTAATAATAGGTAAAAAAATGCCAGTTTTTTACGTCTGATGCTCTTTAAACGCGAAGACGAGTAGTCCCTGGCACAGATATTAGCAGAAAAGAGTTTATTGAGTATTGTTCTAACCTTTTTTTGAAATGCCTTTTGTCGGTAGTCTGCTGGTTAACTTAGTTAGAATAGACAACATAGAAAGGGCAATTTTAGTTCTCTCTGTGAACAAAAAAAAATTTCCCGAAAAAATCGTATGAGCCCATTTAATCAAAATTCTTCTAATTCTGAATCAAGTATGTGATTCCATGGCAATTAACTGGTATATATATCCACATATAGGTGTTTTGCAGTTTTAGTGAGTTGACTTCATCTTCCTGTTCATCAGTGTGTTAAGTGTGATAACTTGTTCCTCACCACGTATGACAAAAAAAAAAAAAAAAATTAAGAACACATACACAGACACACACAAGCAGAACACAATCTAAAATGGGTCTGGCATCATTTTCTGTAGTTGTTTTTTAGGGAGGATGATTTGACAAAGCAGAGGAATGAAACGAAGAAACGAAAATTATCAATAAAAAATAATGAAAATGGTTAAAAAATATGTCAAAGTGATAATTGGACTTTTTTTGGAGAAAGAAAAACCCACTTACAATGAGCTGGCCATGAGCATGCCCTTGCCAATCAGATTCATGGATTTTAGATCCCAGCCTGCCGAGATCCTTCGTGAAAAAGCGATTTGCCTTGTTACCAGCAGTTTAATTATCTATTTACCTGATTTGCATTGCACAGACAGTTTTGCATTAATCACCTAATTTTCATAGTCATCCTGGGAAATGGATCAGTGTAATCTATTTTTGCACTCTTTTAGTCTATTCACCTAAATCATGTTTAGGAAAAAGATATCTTATTTTCATGAAATTGTTCCATGTCTTTGTGATTTTCAGCTCAAGAGGAATGGAGTAATCTTAGCTTAAATTCCCTTAACACAAACCAAGCAAAGAATAGAGTTCAACAACAATGACAGCAATTACCATGACCTCTGTTTGAGTTCTGATTAAAGCAGAAATAAATCACTTTATTCAGTCTAAAATGTGGAATTTATTTTGATGCAGCTGCTTATAATGGTTGTGGTCCTTTTGAAATAAACAAATTCAGTTGCTTTCAATTTAAATTGTTTTAAATTGAAAGCAACTGTCTATTGCTAGACAGTGCAATTTGTTAAAATCTTGCTTCTATACAGAAAAGCTAAAATGAATAAGATGACAACTGAGGTCATTTAAACACCACATAATATTACCTTGGGAATTATTCACCTATTCATCAATGTAAACAATCAAAATACCATGCTTTTTTTTCATTGTTTAACCCTTTCACTCCTAACAGTGACTGGCATGTAATTTCTCCTCACAATATCACCTGAAATCATACTTTACAATCACAAGAATAAAAGGAAACAATCACCAACTAAAGAGACCCTTGATTTTTCAATTTCTCCTCGTCAGCGTGATACGAATTGTAAAGAAAACACTAAGGAGAATATACATACCTTTGTTTGGTATATATGCATACCCTTCTTTGAATTTAGGTAGTGAAATTACTATTATACCTTTCAGTAATATGCAAGCAGTGAAGTGCAAGACCTACACAATACAAGCTGCATTTATGCTGTTCTTAATCATGAGGCAGGATTGTCCATGTCACTATATTAACATTAACTTGTACTTTGTTTATATTTGTGTATTTTCAAAATTGCATTCCCTTAGGTGAGTGCCTTACTTGGGTCTGAGTGTCCTGTTTGCATCATTCTCTTTTGGGCCTCCAGTTGTTACAAGTTATTGTTGTTGTTGTTGTTGATGTTGTTGTTTTCATTTAAAGGAGAAAGCCTCTCTGAAAAAAAGCGTGACATCTTACTAAAATCATTCTCAAGGCCCTGTTATTCAGTGGTGACTGTGATTCATTTTCACCTGCTTGTTTCTGCTCTTTGCTTAGAATTGTTTCCATTAGGACTAACAGCCCCATAAAGATAATTGTTGTAAGCTTGGCTTAACTCTGTTACTCCTAGAAGTGATTAACACGTAACTTCTCCCTATAATACCTATACACTATCCAGCAAACAGGTAATGAGAATACTCAAACTTATCAGGTGAATGTTGTTGTCTTTATGTAACACCAAATCATCATAACTGATTCACAGGGTTAAGGGGTTAAAGATCATTGAGTAACTGGCTTAAGTTTTATAGTAATAATAATAATAACTTCTATTTATATAGCACTCATATACTGAGCTCATGGCGCTTTACAACACTGTGTGGGGGACTTTACCAGACTGCTAAATATTTAAAAAGTATAATTATAAATGAGGTAAAATAATTTGCACTACTGACTAATTTTATTAAATGGGTATTGTTGTCAGCATTTATGCATGTTGTCACACAAACCAGTAAAAAGTACTGGGTAACAAAATATTCTGTACATTTCTTGAGAAATATTTCAATATACAGATATATTTGTATGTATATATATACAACAAAAAGCCAAATAAACTGATTGTCAATTAATCAGAAGCTCCACGATTTACAATACAAAATAAGCATTAACCAAATGAATTCAATTGAAACTCGTTAGCTTCATTGCTTGTGGTTTACCTTTGAGACTAATGCTATTTTTAGAATAGAATAAGGTTATTCAGAAATATTTCCCTCGAATCTGCATTAAAGCTAATTTTGGCTCCCAGACGTAACTGGTAAAATGTGAACTGCACTTGAAGGATGTTTTATTTTGGCTCCACACTTCCATCTATGCTCAACTATTGTGCGTTGTGATCCATAAATTATGCACTCAGTACGTTGCAATTAACATGCACACAGCTGTAACTCAAACCATCGACGTCGAGCAAAGAGGGCAGTGCCGTAATTGTGACTTTAAACACTCTTGAAAACACGTCTGGTGTAATAAATGGCCACATCTCAACACCTGGCAAGGGACAGGAGAGGTGTGTAAGCCCTCCATACAAATTGGACAGTCCGCTCTCGAGCTTTGCTCAATGCAGACATGAGACCTCTTTATACTGTTTGGATAGCACATATCACACATTGAACAGTGGAAGAAGTTTTCTTTTCCACCGACGCGACAAATTCCACAAAGATCGCAGTGAAACTGGCCCTTGTCCCGGTCGTCGTATAAACGGCAAGTTTCACAAAAGTAAAATCCGAACTTGATTCCACATTCTGAACAATGCGAGACCACAGCTTGCAGTTTACCACACTGGTTGCACTTGATCTGTTGAACACTCTTCCTCTCTAGGTCATGGGTCTTCTCAGCATTGTCATGGCAAAAACGGCAGGGGTAGATCTTGCCACAACACGGTGCCAGGAAAGAACATTTTCTTATATAATGCTCGCAACCCGCCATCTTGTTTGTTTTGGAATGCATCCAGTTCACCTCGTCCATCTATGCAGGGAGGATTCCTGTTTTCACTGGGGATGAGTACAACCGGCTAAGCGGTTGGTTAGGGAGCGGAGGGGGGGTGGGGATTTCAGGTTAGCTGTCGCCTGATAAAGAGGAGGGAAATGCAATTTTAGTTTCAAGCTAAATATCTTATTCATATAAGACAAATTACTCTTGTTTGGTACATGGATCGATGACGATTACCGCGTGAAAAAAATTTCTAACAAACTTGCAGTTCGTACCACACTATCGCAAAGATAAGTTCTAGAGGTAAATAACACCCCCCCCCCCCGTCCTGGTCGATATATTTTTAACTCCAGTGAGATAAAAATGAACTGGCCGAGAACTAAGCAATTCCTAAGATAATTTTGCACCCAGGGACATCGACAGCCGACATTCCAAGAAGCTAGAGAGAGGTGTAACTGCATGAAGAGCCCTTTCGAGGCGCATACACACCGTCGATAAAAGAGGAAGAGCTGATCTGATGACAAATAGGCGCAACTAATGAAAAAAAAAAAAAATGTTTTTATATGATTGGAAAAAACCTTGACAGGCCGTCAACACCTCAGCCTAGATGCTGTTCAGCTTTACAGTTCACATTTTTCCAATGCAGTGAAAAGATCAGGAAAGACATCGTCACCTAAGTCCACTGTATTAACACAGAGCCCACCCACAATCCTACAAAGGTCGAAGCTCCAACCAAAGGTTAACAAACATTTGCGCGTCAAAATTCGTTAAGGCAGTCTATAGCAGCGCTTGTCCACCGCTAGCTGGACCGCACAAAATCCACTGATAAATACAACGTATCGCACCAAACTTCTTTGGGAACGCCTCCTTCTTTATTATTGTATTATACCGTGAAACTAAAAATTGATTTAAGAAATTAGGGACACGCAGATAGATTAAGAAATGCTTCAGGTAAATCAAACTTACATCATTGCCGGATCTGGCGAGAGTTGATAGCAATTGAACCTTTCCTTCCTTTCCTTCCTAATTTCTTTCCTTACGAGCACGAGTGCTTACCAAAAACTGATCAAAGGGCCTTTTATCAAATATATTGAAGCGCGTGACGATCAGACAGATCAAACAGTGAACAGAAACTCGTGCTATAGGGCACTTACACAGTCAATCTACCTTTATTGTCGACATTTAAATAAGTACAATGACGCAGTACAACAGTTTCTTTCGAAACGAAAAACTTCGCCAGCGGAAGCCTATTTAGAGGGTAGAGGTAAAGGACGATGAAGTCTTCTTCCGTAAAATAAGCCATATCGACAATCGCACAGGCGTCATGGTACAAATGCAAGTTAGTGCTATGCGTCTGTTTAAAGTGATAAGAGTGGTATCAGTCGAGTGAAAAATACATGCATCGTCTGAAAAAAAGAGTATACCCTTAGGTGTTGGAAAAAGTAATGGATGGATCAACTTCCAAAGGTATTCCCTTTACCACTTCATCAAACGAAGACTTGAAATAAACCGTAACGAATCGAACTAAACCTACACTCGTTTAAAGAGTCTTTCCTTACGGTGCTAGTGAAGTTAAACAGAGAACCGTTGCATCTACGTGTAAGAAATCTCGACCTCCGGGTTTTAAACCCCTAGCCTTCAATTTTTCCCTGTCACATCCAAACGCTGCCGTTCCAAAAAATCCTACGAGAGGTTTAGCAGGAAATGTGTCGTTAAATGCCAACGATTGGGCATTCTCATATCCATACGTCATGATACCCCTTGAAAAACATGAAAACATCAAACTAAAACTGTCGTCTTTCGGTACAACGGAGCTTTCAAGTCTGTGAATTGAATCATAGAGATTATCCATAGATTCCATTTTTGTGCCTCCTGTGATTATTACAGATGACGATTGTAAATTTCCAGCTAAGACAAGGCCAATGATCTCTCGAGTCGTCACTTCTGTGTTGTAGAATAAATAACTGTCACTGTAGCCTCCAACAATAACCACCTGAAACGTCACGTAATAACACATATGTAAGACACCTCGAGGGAAAAGTGGTTCCAGTTTACATCTAAGCCTGTTGTTGGACCTAATTTTTATCGTGTTCTCAGTTTGGGATTCAGTTTTTTATGATCTTTTGCATCATGTGTTCTTACAAAGTAAAGCATTCAAATATCATCCGTTTCTTGCTATGCAAGGAAAGTAATTTCAAATGAAAGTAATTTCAAATGAAAGAAATTTCAAATGAAAGTAATTTCAAATGAAAGTAATTTCAAATGAAAGCAATTTCAAATGAAAGTAATTTCAAATGAAAGTAATTTCAAATGAAAGTAATTTCAAATGAAAGTAATTTCAAATGAAAGCAATTTCAAATGAAAGTAATTTCAAATGAAAGGTGTGCGATAGTAGCACAGCAACACTGAAAAATGTCTGTGCTTTGTGCATAAAAAGAAGACTGGAAGCTTTAGGGAGGGCTCATGAAGTAGGTAGAAAGATCGGACGTAGAAAGAGGAGAGGAAGGGCTTTAAAGGGTAACGGATGAAGATTACAAGAACACAACAACAAATGATCGCTACGATTAACTCAATGAAATTTTGATAGTGTATCTTACGTCTTCGCCATACTTCGACCTCAATGCCCTGGTCAAACGCGTGAGTTTACCAAGAGACAAAGGATGAGCCAACACTATCACCAACTGAACCGGCAGGTCCGTATCAGGAAGAAACGATTTGACACCGCTTATTCTCTTATACTTGTTGCGAAGAGGTATATGGAAGTCCCGGATCTCAAGACCATCACAGCGAGGAAACATCAAAAGAGACAAGCCAGCAGTCTTCTCTATTTCTCGTGGCTGACCCCATTGCCTGAACCGATCTGAACCGATCACCCCAAGACCAGTACAGCCAATCAACGGACAGTTCACTGGGAGACAGCTTCGCACTGACTGTAAAAAGTTATTGATAAATGATGCACTAGATGAAGGAAGCTGTCCTGAAAAGAGAACCAAAGCTCTTGGTTCGACATGATGTTGCCTTATAAAATCCAGTGCTTCCATGGAAAATTCAGAGAAGCTCGAGCCAATTGGAGATAAATAGACGGCACATTTTCTTCTTGATCTTCGGATCCTCTCCACTGTTTCACGCCAGAGATGACAAACCTGTGCAGCTACTGATACGCACCTTCCAGACAGAAAACGAAGAACAATTTCCACAACTTCAGCTATCTCCAGAGGGTTGTCTTTTGCCGCCATCTTGTATTTTGGATGGCCTGGTTACTCAGACTTAAAAAGGCTTGGTTACACAATTAAGACCTGTTATTTCTCAAACTTTCGAAGATGCACGTTAATTTCCTCCATCCATTTTTTAAGCCCATAGCCGACTGCGATGTAGTTAGCTCCGATGGATATACTGTCCAAAACCTCGTAAGCTCAGATTTCAGGGAAAATTCAAAAGGATTTTTGGCTGCTCATTTTATCAAACCTCCAGCTCTGTTACTCTTTCAACTTCCTTTCCCAGTTCACGTAGAATCAATGATCATCAAGCCCAAAGTGGGATCTCAAATTTCATCTGGTATAGCTGTTCTGGTGGCGGGAATCGCAACAAAAGGCAATCCTCATATGAAAGGCGACATAACTAACCATAAATCGACTGTGTTCTCTAAAAAGAAAAGAATTAACATTAACAATGGCCTCCCTTTGAGCTCAGAAAAAAGGAACAATTGTCAGCAAACTACAGCCAGAAACTTCCAGAAACTATCACCCGAAGAAGTTTTTATCCATAACCACAATTATGAACTGAATATTACTCCTACATCTGTGAAAGGTGAGCATTCGCACTTTTTCTCACAAGTTGCTTGGCTGACTGACAGAGAAGGTAGAACATTTCATTTGGAAAACAGTTTGTTTCAAGAAAGGTTCCCTGTTCAAGGGATACACCAAGTAGGGGGATCAGACATTCAGCAAGGAGAATTTCAGCGATTATCCTATCTGAGAAAGGTTACTCATGTGGCATTAAAGATTGCACGATTAAGTGGCTCAAGTGTACCAGCTATTGGCAAAGTTGAAATTTGGGGACAACCATCTGCTTGTTGCCAGCCAGGAGTTTTGGAATACGCATCACAAGTCCAGGAAAAAATTAAAGGAGGAATACACGGTAAGACTGCTACCACTGAGGATCAAAATATAATAAAGGCAGATTCCAAACACTGTAGTTCAATGCTTGCTACAAATTGTGGCTGTAACCCCATTCCAGATGACTTCATGGATCCAATTACATGTGAAATCATGACAGTACCTTTGTTACTCCCATCTGGTCACAATGTAGACTCAGTTACACTTGAAAAGCACATTATAGCAGAGAGAACCTGGGGACGATTACCATCTGACCCCTTTACTGGAAAATTATTTTCAGAATTTTCCAAGCCACTACCAAATAGTTCACTTAAAGTAAGGATTGACCAGTTTCTTCTGTCATCCGGACTAAATAATTCTGTTCATGGAAGAACAGTTGGAAGGGAGACTAAGTCACCTAGAGAAAGTAATCAAACTAAGAGTAAATTACTGAAAGCAAACAAGGGACCTTCAGAAGACTGTCCTACAAAAGCCCATTCAGGGAGCAATGAAGTCAGAGGTGTTTGTGATGATGTACATTCATTCGGTGCAAGATATCAGCAAAGAGTTCCAAATCTCTGTGAGCTCAAGTCGGAACAAAAAGGTACTTCCTTCAAGAACCTCTTCAAAATAGAATTACGGAGTCATTTGGCTCTTTCTTTCCCCATTTGTTTTGTGGTAAAGATTGAAGGTCTGCCCTGTACGTCCTATATTTTGCTTGATGTTAGCTTTCTTCATTCTTATTGGCAAAAGAAATGCAGTTTGTAGGTAACACAATGCAGGAGAAAGCTAATCCTGGGTAAAAGAAGGTGAAAACTGTTTAGTTGGGCTTTGAGCTTTTTTGTTTTTGCAGCTAAAAAAGTTATATGGTAGTGAAATTTGTAAGGTTTGAATAACTTACTTTTGCATGTGATTTGAGTGCTTTGCTTCTTTATAATATTGAAAAGCTAAATCAAATTTTTTTCATGGTTATCAAAAAGGAATCACATTTTTGTCAGGTAAGCACAAAGTGTATGTACCTTGAACAGGTGCAGTTAGATGGTTTTTTTTTTCCTCTAGTAACTTTTCTTGGTTGTTTATTCTAAATTCACTCAAAATCATGCCAATACTTAGAAGTAAATAATTTTTTTTCTTCTCATTACTTTGATACTTACTTTGAAGTGTAATGAGACTAGTTTGGTCACTTCTGGGTGAAGTGAGTGCTAGGGCTGAATCATGGGGTGGTTGTTATAATTTTTCTTTAGTATAATTTCAGAGCTGAGTAAAGAGTTTCCAGCAACCTGATTGGTTGAGCGGTTCCTTATATGAAGCTATATAAACCGCTCCATGCGGTTTATATAAAATGTTAAAATAAAATGTTACCCGGTAATAAATGTTACTAAAATGTTATGATTTTAGAAATTTCTCTTTTGTTCAGCTCTGAAAATATACTAAAACAATTATTTGCCTCAGGTTTGGTGAATATTGTCGAATAATCCCCTCGACTTCATCTTGGGGATTATTCGAAGATATTCTCCTCGCCTCTGGCGAATAATTGTTAATTGTCATTTAATAGTGATTATGATGGCCCATAAAAAATGAGGTTTGCATGAGAAACCATTTTTATGCAAGATACCTAGTTTGAGCATAAAATTATCTCTTATTTGAACCATTTAACCTCTAAGAGTGACTAGCATGATGAGAATAAAGGAAATGATCACCAAATGAAGAAACTCTTTATTGTTATACAAATTCTCATGGTGAGCACTTAGGGAAATGTTTAGAGAAAAGTATGAAGAATATAAATACTGATAGTAGGGTGTAAAGGGTATAGTACAAGATAAAATTACAAAAAGGATTGTTTTCTTCTCTTTGTTTGGTAGAAGTGGAACTTGGACATGAGGAGGCAGTTACCAGAAGTCTTGATTCAGCTGTTATTCAGACACTCAGTGGACTTCACAAGTTTACAAGAAATAGAACAGTCAATCATGAAAAGCTAACAGTGACACAATCTTCCACTGAAGAGCTAAGCAAAGGTAATATACTTCAGTGAGCATTTTGTTTGCACAGAGTGAATCAGATTTGAAAATTATGTTAAGTTGACTGAACATACAAAATGATGATATGTTGATAAAACAATACATTAGGAAAGATGGCAGTTTTTTGACCAAGAAAGGTAAATTGAATGAACATTTTGTTAGAAGTGTGGACCAAATTATTTACATATTCCTTTTGTCAATGTCTGAGCTTAGAATTTATCCTCTTCTTTAGTCAGTACTCCACTCAACTGAAGTAAATAGAAGTCTTGTAAATTAAATTAGTCTCTAATGAGTTACCTTAAAGTCCCCCCTATTCCTGTGAACAAATGGGGCAACGGAAATTCAAACATAAGTTCAGCATGCAGAGACTTTTGGCACTTACTATCACTAATGAGATCTCTGTGGCTTACTTGGTGGAACATGCAGTCAAAATAATCAGCACTGGCCAGGTTACAAACCTTCATGGCTAATACTCTGACCAATGTTTTAAACATGAAGGTGTGCTATATAAGGAAGTCTTCCCTTGGAAGACCAAGGTTCATTTGTCACTCACTGTTGACGTGTGCGGGTCAAATTCAAATGCTGGTAGATGAACAAAAGGAGCTAATGAGATATCTATTGTTTACCTCCACCAGCGTGGTGGCATGAGGTAACATGTGAACCACCTAGTTTGATCTCAAATTTACCGTCACAAATAAAGACAGTTTCCATTGGAGAAAGGAAATACAAATCTTACCCTGTGTACAGCCGCCCCATCCCCTCGAAAAAATCGGGGAGCTCCCTCCCCGATTTTTTCAAGGGGGTGGGGTGGCTGTACACAGGCTATACAAATCTCAAAAATTCTTGTATTGTGATGTAGACATAAAACAATTTTGAGGAATGTGCCTGCTGTTCACTGCTTTGGAGTAGCTGTAGCTCAAGCTGACTTGACTCTAAGAGTTCTACATCACATGACGGTTGATTCACAAATGGTCCGATGGGACCTAAGGCTCCTTTTATAGTGCGCCTTCGTGTTTAAAAACATCTTTCTGTATTGATGACCAAGCTCAAAATTTGTCCATTTTCTCGTGTTCCCTAGTAGCACATGTTTATGTCTCAATTGCTTCCAAAACTACTGAGTGCCCTTTATTACTCTGACTTGTGGAAATTGGGATCACTAATACTGTTCGATTTTTACTAATAACACTAATACTGTGTTCTGCTTGAATAGGTTTGAGAGCAAGACTGAAGAGGACAGCACCAGAAACTTCAGAGACTTGGAAAAACCACATCAAGAAGAAACCAACTGTTTTATGTGTGTCATGTGATCAAGATCTGTCATCACAGTCCATATTTCACTTGCCATGTCAGCACAGTATGTGCCGATCATGTCTTCTGAAAGAAACACCAAAAAGTGACAATGAGAGTGCATGCAAGTTGTGTAAAACTAAGTTTAGGCAAACTGATATTGTTCGAGTTCATCATGTTTGACATTCTGTTTCCCTAAACACCCTGCTAAAGGGATCACTATGCAACGGTTGCTGCATTATGTGATAGGACCTAGGGTTCTTACCATGACTTGAAACTGACTTTCCAGACAGGTCATTTTTCATACTTTGTTATTTATCAGAACTGTCCAGTCAGAGAAGTCAATTTCTAAATTTCAACCCCCTCCCCACAAAAAAAGAAACCCTATAGGGAATCATTTTCATGTGGTCCACTAGTTCCAACTTAAGATGACGCCCATAGTTTTCTCTATCGTACTGTCAACTACAAGTCTATCTTTCTACAAGAACAGTTGAGACACTTTGAATCTTATAGCTCTGTTACTTCTTTCTACCAAAGCAAACATTACTGAAATTTTGTCAAGTAGACTTCCAGATAAAAGATACAGAGATGTTTCAGCGAGTGATGACTTTGAATTTTAACGATAGTGGCCTTTCGTTGGTAGAAAGAACGCAGCGATCAGCCGAAAATTTTCCGGCATGGAACAAGCTCGCCTCGCGTGTGGAAACGGATAACCAGGATATCCTATGACGAATCTGGCCATGAACCGTAAGATGAACAAGTTACATCAATGAACACATGGCAGTAGTCTTCAACATTATACGTAACGCATTTTCTGTCAGGGTGACGGAAATAAACGACAGCAGATGTTTCAGACTTGAGTCATGATTTATGAACAGGTGTACGTTAAACTGCTGAATATTTTCGATCTCGTGTGTGGTTAGCTACAGACCTTGCCCATTCTCAGCTGTATTTTTACGCCGAAACTTACAGTCAAGCCAATCTCGTTCCCAGGGTCTCTCATCTTCCCGCCCCCTTGAGCGAGCGAGGAGAGACCCCTCGCTCGCTCCACGGGGCGGGAAGATGAGAGACCCTGGGAACGAGGTTACAGTCGAGCCAATCAAAGCGCATCCGACCGGAAGAATTAAAATAAAGAGTAGAGTTGTGGTGACTATACTTTCGACGATGAAATAAACGAAGTACGACCTAGCAATGAACAGCATGGTTATGTTCCAGACGTTATTAGACAAAGCTGTTGTTAGTCACGTGTTCTGTGTTGCAAGCTTAAAAAGAATGAGACACCTCAGGAAATCAGTGCGATAATTAACTTTAATTGATCCCTTTTGATGGTAGCGTGATTAATAATAGTTTTTGTCAGACCCCACAGACCTATACGTATGTCAGTTTATTTCGCTCTGATTACTGCACCATTCAAAGTCATCGTCACATTGAAGAAAACCACACAATATAAATACGGGAAGCATGAAGACTATTACTCAGATAACACTTAACAAAGAAGGACTAAGAATGGGCAAAATTGGAAAAGATTACAGATGACATCTTGAAAAAAATGTCGCCTAAAATTATCTTTCAGAATGCACCAACCGTGAAGTAGCTCTTTTAAGTGCTCAACTTCTAATAAATGCTTATTCCCTCTTTGGATCGTTTTTATTTTCCCTGTAAATTTGTCAGGAGAGTTTAGCTGATAAGTTTATTTATCTTCTTCTCTTACTTGCTGGATGAATTTATGTTGTGAGGAGAAGTTACATGTCAATCAGTTAGGTGAGTTCCGGGGGAGTTTCACAGCTTTGTTAGAGTGTTAAATCCAGTGCCCCCTCCAAAGAAGCAGATATCATTACTCTGACATACCAAGAAATCAAGGCAAACCTAATAGGAGACAAATTTTTTAAAGAAGAAGATTCTTTCGATTATGGCTGTTTTGATCGTGGAGAACAAGGTAGAGATGTAAGGGGAAGAAATAAGAGCGCTTTAGTTCGTACTTAGGATCATGCTGACGAGCCTGCGGAAAGCAAGGTCATTTGCCCGTCAATTTTGTGCGGAGGAAATTGCTTTCCACTCTCACAAAGGTGCGCCGAAGATGGTTTACATTCTGAAGAACAATGAAACAGAGCACTTAGGATCTTAGCCAGAGGCAAGAGAACATAATTGCTATATTGCCAGAGGGTTAGATTTGGCAGTAAGACGAGATCTTGTCTTTAGTTCTCAAGTGTGTGTGGTTGTGCCTTAACACGAAAAAAGGAAAATGAATAAAAGCAGCTCCATTGTGAAAACATTAATGACAAAGTTTTAACCAAAATTGTTAAGGGAGTCGTGATCATCATTAGCTTTGATTTGTGATCACCAACATGTAAAAAAGAAAATAACTTCAAAATCAATCTCAATAAATCACAATTCCTGCAAGCCAATTATTAGAATTAAGATATTTAAAAAAAGACTTAAGTCCTCTTCGCTGCTGAGACAGGCATTCAGTTAAATCTGCAGCTTGTTAGCGTGATTGTGGTTATTGATAAATGACCGGCTTCCTCCAGATCGCGGAACTTCCGTCTCAAGCTGCACGCATTCAGTGTTAATTCTCAATTGGCATGAAAGAAAACCAATGAACGCGCGTCTATTTTGTGATGACTGATAACTGTTTTGTAATCGTGACCTAGAAGCGCGAAATGTACCGCTTTCTTCGCCACTAGGAAGGAATAACGACCTGATCCCTTTAATTTTGACCATCATGTTATCCTCGCCAATTCGGGAAATATCATTAGTGCTCCAGAATATCAGATGGCGTTGAAGATAAGCTGCAGCGCCCAATTTATCTTTACATTCTCATTTCCTAAGTCGTCAACATCCCTCAGTTGCAAGTGATACGGCTGTTATCTCTCGAGTAAGTAGTACATAACACTGACGCCAGCTAAATTGCTTTCAGAAAGCATTGGCATATCAAATACGAAAGAGAGGCGATTTCGTGTACTGGTTGTGTTTGGAATATCTCCGTAATTTGCTGATAACATCGATTAAAGGTGAGATAACTGTTTTGTAGTTTTAGCCCGACAAATAGGATTCGCGTAGTGGCTTATCTTACGACAGTCCTCGCTACTATCTAATATTAGTGTAGAGACTGAATACTCAGTTATGGTTAATTAACTTCAAAAACTGAAGATATACATGGGGAATCCATAATCTCTTATGTTCTGAATAGTTGCCATACTCTTACATGATGAAAGGATGGATGAAGTTGCAAATCGCAAGTGTTTTTAATTCACTGATGTCTTTGGTCCTCTCAGTTAAAATATAAAAGATAAGAAATTACTACAACGCGTAATAGAGGATGTCCCCAGGAGCACCCCTTGTCAGAAATATGTTGTAAATAGCACATTATCGCGATGGAAACATTGATGACTACTTAGTCACGTGCTCCGAAAAGATAGTTGTCTTGTAACAAAATCATAGCATGGCTTGTCTAAATTGACAAAACAAAGAACGACGCCTGCTCTTGACCAACTGGAAGTGAAATAACCTCATTAAATGATCGTAATTAAGTCAGAAGTTACATATTTCTTCGTATCCTTCAGAAGAGACACCCTTATAGATTCTTATTAACCCGCTAATATAATAAGTCACAGATATGTTGTAGCCACAGATTCTACATGACTTTTTATTTCAAATCGAGTGTTTGGAGGTGAACCGCGGCTATAAAAGCCCGATTATTAAGGGCCTCGAACTACGTTTAGTTTTAAAACCACAATTGATAGAGACCAAAATATTGCGAAACCACCCGAGAGAAACAACTTCCAGCAATGACGTCAATGGATCGACGGGAGAGGTTCTGTTGTGGTTAAGTTGCCCCAAAAAGACAGAGCCGCGAGTAACGCCTTGAATATTACATCGTAAGTCTGGCCGGAACGTTGAAAGCAAACATGGTTGTGAATGCTGCGGTTATCTTGAACTTGAAATGGTTAGAACTATTTCGCTACACATCTCCCGTTAAAATAATAACGAGGTAAAGCTAAAGTCGACTTTGCTTTTGTTTTGATAAGTAAAAGTTGAAAAAAAATTAGTTGTTGTGACTACTACAAGAGAGAACCAATCGTTCGAATCCATTTTTAAGGCCAGGATTCTCCTTTGGAATAAGCAATTCAAGATTGTTAACATACTGTCAAATCGCGTCATTGCGTTCTATCTTGGTCTCTTAGTGAGCTGAAAAGAAGCAAACGAAGCATTACCGCACGGGGCTCTTTACACGCGATTTGGCCACGACAAATGCCATCCAACGACCCTGCAGTTTTCCGACAAAATGATGAAGCAAGCAAAGTAGTCAGATAGCTCTTTCAAATAATAGTCTCTGGTAGTAAACTCGGGCATTTTGTTACAATCCAATCATCAAACCATCACATTGAACTAATATCAGATTATTCGCTCCGACGAAGGGCAAACGCTCGAAACGTCAGCTTTTGTAATCGTTACGGTGGCCAATTTACCATTTCAACTTTGTTGATATATCCAAATTATTTCGTTACTCCCACCGACGCAGCCCCAAACAGTTTCTTTCGAAACTATCAGCCTTTATTCATTAATATCACATTACATGACCATTTCACGTAACTTGCTGTCTCGCACGAATTCTTTGCTCTAATCACTCAAAATTTTCTAAATGTGCAACACAACATGTTGACTAATGTTTTCGCACATGTGAGTTCGTGACAGTTACGACGCCTATAAACTGATGAGAGGCCACTAACCACAACTATTCTCAAAATTCATTTACTTACAAAAAGCGCTAAACAAATATTTCGGTTGCAAAAACTAAGAGAAAGGGAGAAATCAGAAAAAAGGAAGTGCTCGGGAAAGCTGTTTTTCTATTTTCTATTTCTATCGGATAATTTAGAAATTTTCAGCAGTTGGACATTTGCTAAAGATGTTAAAACTCTCTAACGGAGTGGCAGAGTCTTGACAGAACAGCGATCAAGTTTCGTCTTCCCTCTTCCTTCCCTATGTTAAAGAGACATAATCAAGGTGGCTCAAATTGTTTCAATATTCTTAAACACAGAGTCGGATCCCCAAATTTCGTTTGCAGCCCACGAAAGACACGATTGGCCAATCACTCCATTTCCAGGTTAGGTCTTTTAAGTTCCTGCAGAAAACAAAGAACAATTTGTATCATAACTACAATATTGTTGGTTTGAGTTAAATATTTTTGCGCGAAGTGCACGAGAGAACTCGTTTAAAGAACGGAAACTGGACGTCTTAGTCTGTTTCTTTCCTTCTGGGTTGAGATGGACAAATCCTTTCATAAGGCGATGGGAAACTCGCCGGGACGCGACGCAGAGACCATTTTTAACGCTAATTCATCATCAAGTGTGTCATGAAAACTCCAATGAAAATCTCTGTTCTTTCGAGCGTGGTTTTGTTTTCTCCGAAACGAGTGCAGAAATTCAAAATGGCTCGAATCTGTAGGCTAACCACAGCGAAAAAAATAATCTCAGCGCCTTTTTAAGGTAGCAGCACGTCCAGGCTTTTTAACAAGGATATAGGATGGGCACTGTAACGTAACATGAATGCCTAATGGATCTGGGTGGAGCAAGGCGTCTCGTTTACCCTTTGACCTCTTAGAGTGACGAGAATCTAACTTCTCCTTACAATATCACCCCTTAATCAAACATTAAGGTCACGAGAATAGAGGAAACGATCACTAACTAAAGAAGCTCTCGATTTTTGAAAAAATTCTCTCTGTCAACACCTTTGTAGCCTGCGTTGCAGACAGTCTAAACCGCCGGTATAGACAGTACGGACTATACCGGGAATTGTGTGACACGTCCGGCTGCAACGCAGGCTACACCTTTGGAAATGTGAGTAGAACAGGATGGAGAATATACATACCGATATTAGGGTGTAAAGGAGTGTTTACACGACATAGGGTGTAGTCAGCGTGTCTTTACACGACATAGGGTGTAGTCCGCGTGTCATAAATATTGTATGACTCGGCGGCGTTTAAGCAATTTGGAAGTCATGTGACCTAGGCTCATCTCGAGCTGCAGCAAATAGCTTGGGATATTGAAATAGCATCCACTGTCGAGTGGTTGCCATTTCAATATCCTTGAGAGGTTACGGAGTGAATTTGGTCGGTGCACTACGGCCTGATACGAACCAAGTGCAACACAGTTGTACCTTATCAACAGGACTTAGGTAAGACATGTTGATTACATTTAAAACTATACCTTTCAAAAATAATTTGAGGGTCATCATAAAAAAACAATGCAATGCAGGCCATATCTGACTGAGAATTTAGTAGAAAAACTTGCTCCGACGGTTGTAGTTTTCAACTCCGCTTTTCATTGAAAAAGCTGTTGATATTAGTAGTAAGAGAGTAGAGTGAAACAACCAATGAATGAGTTTTAAATTTCCCTAACATTCGCCAGTCTCAATTAAGTGAAAGTTTCCGTCGTTACCAAGACATTGTGCCCTTATGAGGCTTTATGCTTTCAAATACAGTCTTCTGAATTCCTCGTGATTTCCTACATTCTGTGTTTTTTCACCCTCAATATTTATCAACACAAGTGGAACCTGTGTTTTTCTGATATCGTTCTTGTACTCTTTCAAACTGCAAAATTGTTTTACGATTGTGGTTTCGGTATCATGATATTTCCAATCTAAAAATTCTCAGATTCTACGCAAAGCAAATCCTTTTGTAAACAAAACAGCGGAAATGGTTTTCGCCAAAATAATTTTGTTTTAAAAGCCGCTTTCTATATAAACAAAAACGTAAGAGGTCACTGTGGTGAATCGATCATGTTCTTAGTAAATAGAATACATTTATATGCTAGCCAAAATGTAGTGAAATCAATAGCAAAGATTAGCTCAGCTACACATGATTCTCCGGCTCGGCTGTGTGCGTTTAAGTCGAAGTGTTTTGTATTCAGCTTTCGTTTGACTGTTTCTCGCTTTCTGATTTCCGTAAAGTAGTTGAACTCTCAGCACTTCCCTTATGTAAATCGCACTGTGGATGCAAGGATTCCTTAAACAAGTAGGTGTGGCGACCGCAAATCAGTTCTAACCCCATAGGGTTAATTCCCGGCTGTTTTTAGCCTAATTCTAATCGTGCGTTGTAGTAAAAAGCGTGTATTGGACATTTCTTCGAAGCACATGCTTGATCTTTTACAAGATAACTTATCTTGTATTAGTAAGGCGGCTTACAAACTGATAAACAATCTTGACGCACTGGGGGCAATAGGCATATTAAGACAGTTTTAAGCCATATTTAAAACTTGCACTCGCATGGTGTACAGTCAGAGCCATGTTTCATTTGTTCTGCTGATTACTCTCTTCATTTTTTCAAAATAAAGCTGACTATCTGATACAACAATTTCGTTGCACCAAGCCTTCATTTGGCCCAATAAGACACTTGACAATCGCACAATTAAGGCGCACCACACAAGTATGGTCTACAGCCAGGGATATCTTTCAACTGAACGCCTGATTACTCTCTTGATTTTTATAAAACACTTACAATATTATACAACAATCTCGCTGCACCAAGCCTTAGCCATTGGACCCATAAAACACTTGACACTCGCACAACTCAGGCGTGCCACACAAGTATGTTCTATAGTTAGGGGATAACTTTCACCTGAACGCCTGATTGCTCTGTTGATTTTATAAAACACTTACAACTTAACAATGCTATACAACAATATCTCGTTGCACCAAGGGAATTGACACATTCAAACACTTGAGATCTATTTGACTCTAGCACATTCGCATGACGCGATAACGGTAATAAATGATTTTTCATTTCTACACCTGACTGCTTTGTATTATTCCTACTTACCTGCAAATTCTACATGTAAAATTACAAAGGGAGCGCTCTGAAAAGGCAGTTGAGTGAGCCACTCTAAGCTAACGTAAAAATTTGTCACGAAGGTACCGAATCGAGGTTGTTGGGTAAATCTGTTTATTGTGGTTCATAACGAGCTCACTGGGAGAGCGATGATCTTTAAGTGGCAACATTCAATAGGGGCCAAATAGCACACAAGCCGATTGCCAAAAATTATAAATGGTACTGATAGATAAATTTAGTCGACGAACTTAAAATCCTAACGTCACGATATATCAACTTGTTTACTTCAACGTGTCAAAAAAGGAAAGAAAAATTTAACTAAAACCTAAAGGAAACCCTGAAGGATCAGTTTGGTAAGAGATAGACAAACACTAAAACTGATGGAAATAATAAACAACAGAAAGACAAGGATGATTGGCAATAAAGAAGATTAACTCGCTATGGTTACAAATTACAAACATGAAAATCGGAGTTCAATTCAACAGACGTTTTTCGCATGGGACACAGAAAACTTCTCCGAGTCTTCTTGTAGAATAAATTCTCAGAGCTTCGGCGAGCTTTGTCATTAAAATGTTGATGCGTGTGACATTCGTCGTGCTGTTAGAAATTTAAATTCTGGTAAGTTGGTCAGCGGTAAGACCAAAACCAGGTTAATCTTTGCAACCTCCAATCAGAACAAAAGGAAATATCACAACGAACAAATGAGAATTCAAACCTAAACAAGCAACCTGCCAAAAGCGCGGGAAAACAAGAGATACCAAGTCACAATCGGCTTTAGTTTTGGTTCCGATTGGTTGAAAATTTCGGGCAAGCTTTCAGCCTTAAATCGTTAACGCAACTCTAAAAGGTAGACAAAAGAATCTCCTCTTTATTTCTATTAAGCAGTCCTGATGTAAGAAAACTTAGAGCGAACAAGTAGAACGCTATACTATCAAACACTACTTATGCTACAAGCGCTGCAGAAAACGTGCGTGCATAAGGTCATGGAGCAGATAAGATTCACCATAACATCTGGGAGATTAGAGAGACTTGTATGACCGCGATCGAACCGCTGTAAGGGACTCAGACTTTTTATCTCATGCTCGTGATCAATGCTTAACCCCCTTATTCGACGACTGACCTTAAAAATTAACCATCTTCCTTCATTTTCTTTGCGATCCTTGACTTCCTTTAGGTTAATCTGAAGCGAATTGATCACCTGGATTTACAAAACACGAATTATTTTTCAACGATATCGTTCGACTCACGTCGCTCTTATTCGTTCTCGTCTAGTTAACACAGAATGGGCGGAAAGTTCTACACTTCTCTGAAGTGAGGAACAAAGTATATGGCGCATGACCTGCTACATATTGCTTAACTATTTCTGTAGACCTCTCATTTGAGTACCAAATACAAACGCCGCTATAATGAGAACCTCTGATTTTGATTTAACATGCACTTCTTCTCGGCCGTTTCCAACGGTTATCTGGTGGAAGTTACTAAAAGTTTTCAGTTCCTCTGAGTTACAGAATCAAGGAAAGTAAGCGAATTTTCAGAAGCACATTTACTAAGTCACGAGACAAGTAATAACACTTGTCTGGTAAAAAAGAGGATAAAAACTAAACAGCTCAGCAATGTGCTACTCAATTTTTTCAACCGCAATAATCTTCCTCCCTTATAAGCGACTTTACTGAGGTAAATGAGGTAAACGCCGCAAAAGGACACCATAGAGCTAATTTCTGCGAATTGGTTCCGTTACTTTCTTTGGAAACTATTCTGGGCAGGGTATGGGATTTTGCGTGCACTTAAACAATGTGCGCGTGTAAGAAGAGCCGTTTTAAAAAGTATCATTTCTTCAGTAACTGAAACTAGGCCAGTACCGTAATTTGAAAAACAAACTAAAAACAGTGATTAGAAGCCCAAATTTAAAGAAAACATTCAATGTCCAGGAGGAAGTTCTCTCTCGCGTATAGAAGACAAAATATTAAACGTCTGAAATGATGGGTCTAATGTTGAGCTACTTTTATTCTCTTAGAGGCAATGAACCACATACTTAAATGGTTTGTCGGCGACATAATCCACTTAGACGGTTAGAGGCACTAAGATGAAGTAGTCCTTGTTTTCTTAAGCTCAATCCGAAGTGAGGTGTAACACTGAGAAATAGGCCAAAATATTGCGCCTTTTGAAAACAAATGCAATTGGAGAATAAGCTTATAATTTCCTAAACACTGAAACGGTTAAAAGCGGTAAGGCGTTTAGCAATCTTTAAAGTTGTTTCAAAAACAAACTTTGAAATTTGCGGTTTATTTGGAGAACGGAAGGACCCTCAATTTCAAGCCAGAGTGTCGCCGTCTATATCTCCTTGCTAAGATCAAGTGTCTGAATGGCTAACGGAAAATGAAACGGTAAGGAGTTGATCATATAGCGGTAGCAATATAACATCGCAAAGACACGACCCAAGAAGTATCAAGTCCGAGTCATAAATTTTCAAAGCTCCTTCCCATGACTATATTATGTACTTGGCGATGAGCGAGTCTTTTTGGCGAAGAGTTCTATAAGAATGTACATCCTTGCGAGTTATTGCGTACAGAGAGCACTCTTCTAACTAGTATGACAAAACATCTAAGGTCGTAAAAATTAATGCTAATTCATTTGTCTATTTTCTGGGCAAGAAGACAACTAAAAAATGTGAGACAAAAGTGATAAGGTTATTTTAAAGTAGAAGCACAGACCAACATTTCCACATTGTTGCAAGCCAAAAAGATGAAAATTTGACCTAGAGGCGTGTACACGGGGAATGTGAATGCTTTATAAATTACGAATGGCGCCATAGCAAAGATACTACGTGCTTGGAATGAATAAACCATTGTTTTTTTGTGACGACCTACAAGAACTATTAACGCCTCAAGGTAATTATGTTTTAAAAGAGTACAAACAATTATAACGCAATAAGTAGCGGGTAACCTGTTTTTCACCAACTGCCTGGAGGTGGTGGGTGGTCCTAAACGACAGTTTGGCACAAAGGACCCTTTCTATCACCCCATAGAGAAATGTCGTATTTGAAATCTCTGTTGCACCTTTTACAAATTTATTATCAGCCTTAAGAGTTTTTAAGTACGGTCCGATATATGCTATAGTGTTCTAAACCTAATAAGCTTTTATTTGTGTCCAAACCTTGCCATCATAACGTTGACTTGCCGAGCGGCACTTAAAACAATGGCCACATGCAACAATAAAATTAATAGTTGTTCTTAGGATTTGAGTTTAAAAAACTACCTGCAATTATAATTAACTTATGCTCAGGAATTTTGATATACGGCAGTATGTATGAAATAGACCTGCACCTAACCACTATCAAGACATCGAGTTTAGTTTTCATTTACAAACGAAATTGTTTGTCATTTGACCAAGGAACTAGATTGTGAGTTTCTTATTTAGACAAGTCGTGCATCAAATCCCAAGTGAAGCTCTTTTGTGCTTGAAAGATTAAATCTAAGATAACAAAACGCCTTTGTTAGTGGGCAATTAGCAAAGCTATTGTGTCGTCCAGGCCAGTTTTTGCAGACTGTTATTACAAAAGCATCTTTGAAACGCAGTTTCTTGAACAACAAAGCTAAAGCCTATCAGGCTCAGCCGACAGACCAAACTAAAAAAAGCTGCTTGCTTTCCTTGGATGGGGAATTCATCAACCGTGCTGTCTCTATTAATGAGACTTTCGTACTGATCGGGTCATAAGATGTTAGACTGAATCCTACAAACATATCTTTACTACAATCGCGGTTAATCGGAACAGCTTTTGTCCTTTTTCCGGTTTGAATGTTAGTTTTAGAAAGGTAAGATATAATATCATTTGGTAAAATTGCCATGTAATGCCACTATTGTAAGCTGCAACCAATCCATGATTCTCGCACTCGATGATAAATGACTGCCATCGTCACCCACTCGCTAACAATACTACTAGGACACTTGAAGGAACTGTGAACTGAGACTCGCCAGCAGCTCTGAGCACAAAAGCACAGAGAAGATCGCAGTTACCGGACCTAGACACAAGAATCAAACAAATCCCTGTAGACAAACGTTGAGCTATAGAACGCCAGTGGAGCGTGGTTTTACTTTGTTCAAGGGTAAACGAAGTTGACATTAAACTTCATTAATGCAAGTCTTCTGTAAACAAGCATGTAGATTTCCGAATTCAACCCAAGCTTAATGGCTTCAGCACGAGGTTTATTTGCTTCCAGCCTGATGGCTCATAGCCAAAATGACTCCAAACTGTCTAGTTATCAAACTTAGCCCGGAGGGTCATGTTTGAAGTCTGCAAAAGTAGTGGGGGGCTTTCGGTTGTTGAGATTTATGTTAAACAAGACAACGCCTGCTCGATACACTGAAGATAACACGTGCCTCACGTTGTATTTTTGTTTTCAGCTCCTCGGGTCAGCAGTTTCATTCACGAGACATTCTAATGCGTTGATAGTAAACCCGTGAAGGTTGCCGTACCTGACACAATGTTTTCCAGAGTTGTTTGGAGTTTGCTTATCCTGTCAAAAACATTTTGGATCGTTTTCTCCATCGAATTGAAGCGGGAAAGCAGCAAATGCCCGAGAGAATGCGAATGTACCACTACGAGCCAATTTTTTATGTCCTGTGGCTCCAAAGGAAGTTTGACTACTATTCCATCCTCTATACCTCTTGAAGTGGAATTCTTATCAATTTATAGGAACATGGTTACAGAGATACCGGAGACCGCTTTGAGAAATTTGACAAATTTGATGACCTTGAATTTGCGGTCGAACAAATTGCGTGATTTTCCGGCGACAGTGTTTCGTGACTTGGCGAGACTCAAATCTTTCAACGCTGGTTTCAACAAGCTGTCGTCACTACCAGGGCTTCTCTTTCACGGATTAAGAGACCTCCAACAGATTTATCTTGATAATAACGCCATCGAGAGCATTCCCGAGGAATTGTTTCAAGATCTACCGTCCTTGAGGCAATTAGATCTCCACCGCAATAAACTCAAGAAGTTCCCCGGAAATGCTTTTCGAGGATCTTTCTCTTTACAAGTTCTGTCACTAGCAAATAACCACTTAACAAGCATTAGCATAGGAACATTTCATTACCAGAACTCGCTTAAGACGCTTACAATCAGAGACAACAGAATCATGAACATATCGAAAAACGCATTCAGAGACCTCAGAGAACTACAAACGCTGCGACTTCAAAACAACAACATATCTACAATTCCAGAAGGAGCTTTCGGTGGATTGAAGAGAGGTATAGAGGTTTATCTTAATGATAATCCGTTTCACTGTGGCTGCGAATTGCGTTGGTTAAAAGTCTGGTTGAGATTCAAAGCAAAATACATCCCCTCAACTGCTTTCCGTGCAACGTGTTCAAAGCCAGAGCATTTAAAAGGAACGTCCGTTATGCGCGTAGCAAATGACCAGTACAACTGCGTGAATGGTCGATGGACAAATTGGAGCCCCTGGAGTGCTTGTAGTAGCACTTGCGGAGCCGGTGCACGAGCCTCGATAAGGCGCTGTACAAATCCTCCGCCAGGGAGGGGAGGAAAGAATTGCAAAGGGAGAGATACAAAGACAAAGAGCTGCCACGGCCGGGCCTGTACAGCGAGCTGGACGGCCTGGTCAGAATGGAGTCCATGCAGCAAATCTTGCTCAACAGGAATGAAAAGAAAGACTCGTTCTTGTCGACACTCTCTCACTGGGTTGAGTAGTAACACCTGTAATGGGCCTTCACAAGAAACACGCAGTTGTACTAGAGGGCCCTGCAGAGATAAAGGCGAATGGAGTCCATGGTCTTCTTGTAGTGTAACGTGTTCTTGGGGAACTAGAATGAGAGTCAGAACGTGTAAGGACTCACAAGTCAAAAACACGGGACAACCATGCCTTGGAATCGAAATTTCCACAGAAATGTGTTATTTAGGCTTCTGCCCAATTCATGGTGGTTGGTCGGCCTGGTCTAGTTGGTCAAGCTGTAATGCATCATGTTCAGGGGGTATAAGGACAAGAAACAGAACATGTACCAACCCCCTTCCTCAGTATGGTGGGAAGATTTGCAATGGAGATTCAGCCCAAAAACATAATTGCAATACAGAGCCATGTCCCACCCATGGAGGATGGACTGCCTGGTCAAATTGGTCCCACTGTTCAGTGACATGCTCAAGGGGCTCTCAGGTGAGAATTAGGAGTTGTAGTTACCCAACACCACAACATGGAGGTCGCAACTGCTCTGGAAATCCCTCTAATCTTCAGAATTGTGACCTTGGTCCATGTCCTATCCATGGAGGATGGACAACCTGGTCATCATGGTCCCACTGTTCAGTGACATGTTCAAAGGGCTCTAATGTGAGGTTTAGAAGTTGCAGTGATCCAAAACCTCAACATGGAGGTCGTAACTGCTCTGGGAATTATTCTAATCTTAAGTATTGTGACCTTGGTCCATGTCCAATCCATGGAGGATGGACAACCTGGTCATCATGGAGTGACTGCAGCAAAACGTGTGCAAATGGGACAAGAAGTCGCAACAGAACTTGCAGTAATCCCTTTCCACAATTTGGGGGTAGAAATTGCTCTGGTGAGGCAACAGAAATCATTTCATGTACTAAAGCACCTTGCCCCATTCCTGGAAAATGGGCAGCTTGGTCACAGTGGACTGAGTGTAGCAAAAGCTGCTCCACTGGTAGAAAGTCTAGGGTACGAACTTGCAACAACCCTGCCCCCAAGAATGGGGGTCAACCTTGTAATGGAAACACTATTCAGACTGAAAATTGCCAGCAAATACCGTGTCCTATTCATGGAGGGTGGAGTGAGTGGTCAAACTGGGCTGATTGCACTAAGACCTGTCATAACAGTACAAAGTCAAGGAAAAGAACATGCAACAATCCCCCAGCACAACATGGAGGGAAAAATTGTCCTGGTAATTATAGCCAAACTGAGTATTGTAGTCAGCATGCATGTTCTGTAAACATAGAATGGTCAGAATGGTCAACCTGGACAAGTTGCAGTAAATCCTGTGATATTGGACACCAGACAAGGACACGACAGTGCAAGAATTTAACTCATGAAGCTGTTGAAAGAGTAAGCATTGTTTCTTGCAGAGGAAATCAGACTGAAATGAGGACCTGCTTGCAAGGACTTTGTCCCAATCAAAGCATATCTAATGAATGGTCAAGCTGGACTCAATGTTCTGTCAGTTGTGGATTGGGAAAGCAACATAGATTCAGAAATTGTAGTGGAAATGGAGATACAAGTTATGAAGGTTGCCAAGATTCAAAGGTACAGGTGGAAACTTGTTTTGAGAAAGAGTGCCCAGTGAATGGTGGATGGAGTATGTGGTCTAACTGGACCACATGTTCCTCATCTTGTGGTACTGGAGGCCAGGTGAAATTTAGATTCTGCACCAACCCCAAACCAGAAGCTGGTGGGGATGGTTGTCATGGTGAAAATGTCATGTATAAAAGCTGCATTATCAAGCAATGTGATCAAAATGATTCTTTCTGGTCTTCTTGGACAAGTTGGTCCCACTGTTCCACAACTTGTTCTAAGGGACATCAGACCCGTTTGAGGTACTGCAGACGGAGACTAAGTCCCTTTCATCTCGGAAACTGTACAGATGCCAAGGAAGGACCCATCCAAGTAGAAAGCAACATCTGTGAAGTAAAACCCTGTGCATTATGGAGTAGCTGGTCTCCATGGGGAGCTTGCAGCCAAACATGTGGTGGTGGCACAAAAAAGAGAACTAGAAAATGCAATGGCCTTGATAGTGACATGATTTGTGAAGGAAATAATTCACAAGCCATAGAATGCAACCCAGATTCATGTCCAACAATTCATCCAATAACATATCCTGCAAAAATTTCTTTGGGAACACCGAGTCTATGCCCTGATCCTGAAAAACCTCACAATGGTTATTTCAAGAAAATTGAACAATATGGATCTTACTATGTCTCATATCATTGTAAGCAGCATTATTTTGTCCATGGACCAAGACTAAGGCATTGTGAAAATGATGGTATTTGGTCTGATGATGTTCCTTTCTGTCTTCCCATATGTGGAGTCTCCAGGTTGAGCCATGACAATACACATCATTCCCGTTTAAGGATATTTGGAGGTGGCACAGCCATGCCTGGTCAGTGGCCATGGCAAGTAGCTTTGATTGTTGCTGAACGTTTTCACTGTGGTGGATCTCTTGTTGCAGAAAACTGGGTTGTAACTGCTGCTCATTGTGTATACCACAGGCAAACAAAAAAGCTTTATTCCAGTATCAAAATTCATCTTGGAGTTCATGATATTACATATGGACTAAGGGATCCACATGTCCAAAGTACAGACAGTATAGAAATAGTGCCCCACCCAAACTTCGACTGGAGGAGTTTTGACTCGGATTTAGCCTTGATAAAACTTAGAAGGAGAGCCAATATGACTGATCATGTACGTCCAGTGTGTTTACCTAGCAAGCAGCAGAGGCGCAAAGTAACTCCTGGTACAATGGGTGTCATGCTAGGGTGGGGTGTCACAGATACAGAAAAGAATACAACTGAATTACAACAAGTTGACATGCCAGTTGTCTCTCATAAAAACTGTCAAAAGGCTTATGAGAGTGAGACATGGCTTGTTACATCTAACATGCTCTGTGCAGGGTATTCTAGTAACCGTAAAGATTCTTGCAAAAGAGACAGCGGGGGAGGGTTTCTATTCCGTGATACAAAAGGTAAAAAGAAGAAGTGGTTCCTGGGAGGGATAATTAGCTGGGGTAATCCTAAATGTGGAATTCCTGGTAAATACAGTGTTTTTACTCATATTAATGGCAGATTTACAAGATGGATTAAAGATCATGTATTTTATACCTAAAATGTATTTTAAAAAGCTGAACATCCAACTTTCTTTTTTAGTGTTAATGTTGTCAATATCTGCTACATTTCCTTCAAATACCTTGTCTATTTTAATGCTTAATAAAGCATTGCTTTCCAAGTTTTTAGTTTTTATTGACACATAGACAAATATTGCCATCAGGCATCAGAAATGTTTTGTACATAATTTTAAAATTTCACAAGTTGGTATAAAAGCCTAAATAGTATTGTCAATGTGGTTTTATTACCTGAATTCCCATAATGAAACATCTATAATACTATTATTAATAGTATTTTTCTAAACCTTAAAAACTCCTGAAAATTGAATTATTGATTCAAACACAACCCAGGATTTAAGAGAAAACTTAAAAGTTTTGGAGAATTTTTCTCAATGACATAACCAAACATAACCAAATACATATTAAGTCCATTCAAGTAAATCCAGTCTGATATAATTTCATAGAAATGCATATAAAAATGATAAAATAATTGTATTTTAGCATATATCAACTGTATATGTAAACAAATTTCAAGGCATTTTAGAAAAATATTTTTGTAAGATACAAGATAAAGGACTGGTACAAATTTAGCAAAAATGGATGCAATTCACTGCAACATCATTGACTCTAGAAAATCTATCATACCCTTTCAGATCTGTAAAGCTCCATTGTTTTTCATTACTCCTCACCTCTTATTCGTTCAAACCTTAATTGTATCTAGCGTGTCTTTCCACTTTAGCACAAAAGAACTGTATAGCAGTATTGCTCCCTATGAAATATTTATCAAATAAAAAATAAAATATCATTTTTTCAACAATTTTTAATGGCCAAGTCTTTTCTGTACATGAAATAGTTGTAAGTGGTAAAACATGAACCCAGATATGCACTCCCAAAGCCTGCTTTCTTAATACAAAGGACAAATTTCTTATTTCAGTTCAAGTGTTGGGGTCCCAGTTTCTTGTTTCAATTTTCTTGATTAAAGAAAAAAATGGCAAAAATGGGTAAGATTTCCAATTTTAATGAATAGTTGAAATAAAAAAGGCGAAAGTTTTTATTTTCAAAATAATCCCTCCCTGCTTTTGCACCCATGTTGAAAAAAAACTTTTTCTTAATCCAAATTTATATCACATTTCTTGGTTTGAGAATACAGTGGGTATTTGGTCCAAATTTTATAAAGTCATAGAATTTCAAAATGATACAGTTAAAGCTTGCCATAATAAGGTAAAATATGAGGAATACCAGCTAGTCGTAGAGGGAGCAGAAAAAAATTATCTTCCTTACCATTAGGAAAACCAATCCTTCATTATTCATAAATGGAAACTTTTAGAAAGCAATTAAAACTGCAAAATTTCATGCCTTAAAATTTATTCTATTTATATTTAAGATATGTGACAGACTTGAATAAAAAAGGCTGTGTTTTGGGACATACAATGAAGTAAATTACACTTATATAAATGAAACAAAAGAAATGAGATTTTTACCAACCTATCTCATGAATATTGTGAATGCAGCATTCTGTTCTGTTCCTTCCTTTGTAAGACTACCTGACTCAAGCCTTATGAACAGAGGAAGAATTCATTTGCCCATGCGCACCATAATTACCTGACCAGTGACAGTCGGGGACAATGGGGGAGCTCCGTTCATGATATTTTTTGGCTAATTAACATGTAAATGACTGTCGAGCTTGGTTCTTTCCAGTTCTCAGAATCGTTTCTATGGACTATCCTCTAAACTGGGTAAGGTTGGCTTCTATTGGAAGGTAAAACTTCCAAGTATGGCCCATTTCGGTCTGCCTTATCAACGTCGATCGAAAATTGCTTCTAATTGAGTCCCAAATGTAAACTGACATCGTACTATATCCATTTTAGGCTCATCAACAGGACCGAAAAGCCGAGGCTTTGGTCAACCGTAGAAAATTTGCAGATGCCATAACTTGTCATCAAAAGGCATTAGGTCAGGTTTGAGGGGGTAAATGGATTATAAACTGAATGATAAAATATTACAACTCTATCCTTTTGCAAATGTTCATTGCTCAACCTAGCGGGTGTGTATCACTTTTACCTGTAATGCAATATTCCTTGTTGAATGATGGGAGTTATGTGACAACTTGAATTATACATACATTTTGATTGGCTCTTAGTCAAGATCTATTTGAAGACAGACACAGTTGAAGTCAACATGCACAACATTTTGTTTTATTTTGTTTGTTTTCATATAAAGAAAATTAATATTCCATGTTGCTTTGGGTCTGTATAGTGATAGGTTACAGAAGAGGTCAACATGTGGAAAGAACATCAGCATACCTGCCAACTCTCCCAGTTTTCGTGGGAGTCTCCAAGTTTTTCATTAACTCTACCGGTCTTCTGGTTGGAGCACCAAATCTCCTGGGAAATACCTGCCGTGGCTTTTTTTCATTTTTTTTTTAAATAATTTAGTTGTTTTTGGTCAACATGTGGCAAGAACATCAGCATACCTGCCAACTCTCCTGCTTTTCGTGGGAGTGTCCAAGTTTTTCATCAACTCTACCGGTCTCCTGGTTGGAGCACCAAATCTCCTGGGAAGTACCTGCCGTGGCTTTTTTCATTTTTTTTTCAATAATTTAGTTGTTTTTGAGATGTCAAAAAGGATTTGGTGCTCTTATTTAAACTGTTCTCGATCTGAAAAAGTAAAACAGAGCAGTCAAATTGATATACATTTAATGAGTATTGTAATTGGTTGGAAATCAACCAATCAGATTGCACAATACATGATAGAAATAAGTGCGGTTCAGGTTGTCGCGCGCAGTTTACATGAAGACATCTACAGATTTTTGTACTCTGGGGGTTGCATGGCAGGTATGCACACTTGGCTGGGCCACTTGTGCCACCTTTTTGTTCATACCACATTTTGTCAATTGGAAAATGGAACAGAATATGAAGACTTACAATATCTTTGTAATAATCCCTATGATCTCCCTCTTTTGAACCAAAGACTATTGATTCAACAATTATTTGATTAGTATTATAATAGATAGAATGATTATGAATCATGCTTAATTTTGATAGTTACTGAAAGGTAATACTTTCAAAACTGATATTTTTTATGTAGCAGAGTACATGAAAGATTTGGTGTTAATTGTTTTCTTTTGAATGTTTTTTATGATAATTTAGAATTCCTCCAGGAAGCTATTAAGATGACTCAGGTGAAACAGGTGAAAAATTAACCATTAGTAACTCCCATTAGTAACAAGATAATTTCTCCTTACAATATCAATACAATGTCAAGCAGACAAGTGATGAGAAGAAAGAAAAAATATCAATTAGGGAATTGTAACTTGATCCAATGCCAAATTCTCCAAACTCACATGATAAGAATTGTATGGTAGACAGTAAAGAGAATTACCAAATGAAAACAAGATCTTGGGAGTGAAAGGGTAAAGAAACAAAAACGATGCTTTAAAGTACCAATGACACTTATTTTTTTCTATAAGTTTCTACGGCAAAATGTAATGACTCTTAAACATGTTTTCGCAACATTTGTGGTATTTTGCCCTTTCCTGAATTTTTCATCAAGCTCTTCAATCCGCAGATGAAATGTCTGGCTGAGCAAAGAGGGACTGGGCGCCATGACATCACAGTAGGAATCTTGTGGAGAGAAATATTCTTCATCGAGTCAGGGGTATTCTAAAAACCCCAAACTACACATCGAAATGGCATTTTTTTGGCTAAAAAGATTGTAAACAGTAGTTTCCACACTCACTTTGCTTCTTTGATAAACTTGGTGTTACTACCGTTACGTCACGGGTTCCAGTACTCTTTAACGTGGCCAAAGAGATACGGGAAGCCTAAGTTTGATACCATTTCGGACTTTTATCACCTCGTAAAATAACAAAGGTGCATCAGAATCACCCACAAATCTTACCAGACACCCTCTACATACTTCTGTTTTTATAATTTAATGCTAAAAAAATAGGTGTCATAGGGACTTTAAGCATTCTTCCCAGCTTAGGCAGATAGTGGGTAGATCTACCTGCTTCAAACACACTGGCTTCCCTGTTCGTACCTTTTACACTTGTAAATGTCACTTTACTCCTAACAAGCATATAATTTATGTCAAAAGTGTTCAAATCGGTTGAGTTCTATAATGTCAGCAAAGCCACAAAATTTGTTATAGACCTCAGACTGCAGGAAAATGCTATGGTGTTAGTATAAAACTACAAAATTTCCAGGGGAAGCCATGACCTCCCACAGAACAATAGGCTCTCTAGGCATTCAAACATGCATGTCCCAACCTGCTTTTTCTAAACTATCCACCTGAAACATACTGTATCAAAATCACTGTCCTAGCATGACCAAGCCTTGGTGTTTAACAAGATCTTATGGTCTAACCATTTCTAGACATTTTGTTCTTTGTTTGTTTGTTGTTTTTTTTTGTGGTAACAAGTTTTTTTGCCAAATGGTTACTTTGGATAATTTGAACTTTGAGACTTGGTAAATGAATTCAGTTTTCCAGCGTGACATTAATTTAAGTCCATTACTTTGTCTCCTATAACTAGGCACTAGTTTCCTTGCAGTTACAGATGAACAATCATTGTAGACAGCAAAGAATCCTGAAAGAAAAATGGAAGCGATGTCAAATTGAGCAAGAGAAGAAAAAACAGGAGCAGGCCAAAATATTACAAGAAAGGCAAAATCAGGAAGTTGTTCGGAGTGAAATTTCATCAAAATTAGAGGAAAAGACTACTGAATCAGTTGATGGGAAAAAAAATACAGAATGTTCACAATCAAGCAGCTTGGTAATATCTGCAGAGAACTTTTCAGTATCATCCACGAGTTCATCTTCTGATTGTGCTGCCTCCAGAGATGAGAAATCAGTTGTCAAAGATCTTGAAGGACAAGTCAGTGAATTGCAAATGCAGGTTCTCTCCCTTAGTCAAGATTTAGAGGACTCTAACAGGGAGAACTCAAGGCTAAGGAAAGCTCTTGACAATCTGCGACAATTTATACGCTTCAAATTTGGTTATGAACTTGAGAATGAAATGTTTGCAGCAAATCTTATCAAGAGCCAGAGTGAAACTGACTCTGAGTCAATTTTTCATAATACTGACTTAAATCTACCTGCAGAAAATGACAAAAGGATTGCATATGTTCAGTCTGATAAGGATTATAAAGAGTCAGACCAAGCAATTAAAGAACTTGATGAAAATACTGATGGTGAAGAAGATATACCTCTTCCACCTTTAGAGACACCGCACTTTACCTATGAAAGTGTAGTAGGACAGGAAGAAACCACTTAATTTAGCCTGATTTGTGAAAAGATAGCCAGGGTTTGAATGTAGGATTTGAAATTGTGTCTGCCAAAATTGATAATTTGGCCCACATATTTTAGGCCTGTCATTTTGAATCTTTGCTATTATTCTCCAAGGTAGACAAACATCAAAGGAAGACAAAGTCATTAAACTTAACCTTTCCATTGATTGGTCCTGTTTTTTCATCTACCTTGGAATTCTGTGTGTTCTTCAATTTTTCAACCACCCAAATTAAGAAGTAACTCTATTATGGTGTAGTGAGGTTCCAATCAATACAAATAGAAAAGCTAACTTGTTCCCACTTTTAATTAAGTATGGCTTAAGTATACTGGAATTACTGTAGTGGTTCTTATATTTTTTTATCCAAATATTCACGTTTTCTGAGTCACAAAACATTTTAACAAAAGCCAACTTTTTAGATAAAAATAATCTAATGGGCAAAATGAGACGAGTCATTTGCAAGATGAAAAGGCTTAAAGCTGTTGAAAGAAATGCATCAACCCTCATAGGATGTCTATCTTCTGAAACCTGACATCCTTCTTGTCCTGTAAAAGCAAGCCCAGGTTAGTGACAAACATGATCATGATGAAAATGATGAATTGGAGTCAGCAGTGGTCATTGGCCAGGTGTCTCCTTTCTTTCTTGGATAAATTGGAATTTTTACTGTTGGCTTTTGTACAGGAACAAAAACAAGAGCCATAGAAAATCCCCCAGAGCAGGACAAACACAGCCCACATACAAGGCCAGCTTCGGGACCCAAAGCTACTATGTTGAAAGCATATAATTTATGCCATTTTCCTTCTTCCCTCATTCTCATAAACAAAGCCACAACACCAGGTTTGCAGTACCTGTGGGATCTGTGCAGCATGCGCTCTGCATAACCCTTTTACTCCAGATTAACAATTTTTCCTACTGACTGCCACAAATTTCCTTGTAAATTGGTCAATTGAAAGTAACTTTATCCCAAATGAACATAAAGGTAGTTAAGGTCTACTCAAGCCCAGGGACCCACATAGCTAGAGCTTGTCCTGGTTTCCATAGCATGACGTGACTTGAAGAATCACTACTCCCCCCTAGTTGAGAAGCTAAACCATCACAAGGTCATTACCCAGCACTCCATCAAGCTATCCTGAAAATGTGCTGGTATTCATTTATACTCCTGGGTGCGGAGAGGCACTGTGTAGGTGCCCAAGAACACAACAGGATCACATATCAGTCTAGTAATCTACAACCTATATCAAACAGGTTGGGGTCAATAGAAGAAAAACAACACAACCCTTTATTGTGATTCTTCATTTATTATTAAAAAATAATCACTTTGTCAACCAGAAAGAGTGATGACTAGGTAAATGATAACAGTGTAATCTGTACTGTTACGGTTTTGTGTTGTCAGGCCTGGAATCCTACAGTATTTCAAAATCATTATTCCATGACTTTCCAAGACCTTTGCAAGGATTTGTTTTGATGTTCTCTATGGCCTGTGATCAAGGTAAGGGTTCCAAAATAAAGTGAGAACAATCAAAATATCCTAATCAGTCATTTGCCATGACCTTTAATATAACCCACTTTCAAAATCATGTCATAATTGCTCCCGGGCCTAGAAACTTAGTGGTTCCATGACTGGTTTATCACAACCCATATGAACCCTTTGTGTCCCTTCAAAAGCTGGACTTAAGTTTTTACATTTTTTGCAATAAATTAATTATTTAAAGTAAATAACAAGTTCTCATCTACAATTTTCAACCTTAAAATCAATGGAGTTAATGAATTAAAGATTGCTTCTAACCTTAGAATTCTGGAATTCTGATATAGATAAAATCAAGCTATACTGAGTCAATTTCTCATTCAAGAGTTATCATCTGTCTTCCAATACAGTACTCCTGTACAGGTGCATGTTTTGTATTTTGTATTAACTCTTAAACCTATTAAAATATTACTTAGCATCTTTTAAAAAAAAAAAACAAAAATGGCCTATGCTCTGCTAAGGAGCCACAGATGTAAAGAAAAAGATCTTGAAAAAATAATTCATAGTAGCATTACTGGGTAACGGAAAAGGAATTATATCATCCACTCTCTGAGCTAAACAACAAGTCACACTGTTTGGTTTATATCATATCATTATGATGCATATGCGATAGAATGCAAACCCTAAAAAATAGTTAAAATGTGAAAACAATGAAAACGTTTGACTTTGTGTCTGGGCTATAAAAGAACTATGAAATCAAACGCTGCGTAGAGAGGAAGTTTCTGGGAGTCTACCCATTTACAGTGAAAAAATAGTGTTACTGTGGCTGGGAAATCAAACACTCCCAATAACTGAACACAGTTTTTTTCAAGCTTGGAGACTCCCACAAAAATCAAGACATTTCAAGAAGAAGGTCATTCCAAACTAAAAAGAGGAATGCTCTCCTAAAATTTGTCTCTTCAATTCATTATTTTTTTTATCTCAAGTTTGATACAAAAATGTAAACTTTGCATGGTAATTTTTCAAATTTTCTAGGGTATTATCTTTAGTTAGTATAAATGTAGATCTTTGATAAATAATTAATACACTTCAAAAAGCTTAGCACACCTGACCATATATTTCCTTTGTAGAATAACCTCTTCAAACGCAATCCCAGAAATGTAAAAATTTGAAGAGAAATCATATAAAAATTGTTAACACCCATTATGAATTTTTCTGCCATGACCATAAAGAGATCTTTTGAAAGCATTAAAAGTGAAAACCATCCAAATTCATCGAACATAAACATTTCTTTTTGAAATCCAGAAATGAATAATTTTTCAAAAACAAAGAAAGATACTACCTGTTTTTCAGGCAGTCATAATTAGTACTGTTATTGTTACTTCATCAAAGCCTGTGGTGTATATTTCTGCCCCTGCTTTTTTACTCCTTGAACTTCCACTAATTACCCGTACACCTTTTCCAATTAATTTCTTGGATACAATCGTATATTCTTCTTTCATGTGAAAATTTTTTCCAAACATACTCTTGTTTTTGTGGGCATTGTTAAGTTGGTGACCAAAAACTTAAACAGCTTGCTCTTAGTGAGGCCCTCAGATTTGAGCAGAAAGGTAGAAGTACATCTTACAACATATGTGAGGCAACATGCAAACACTACATGGAAAAGTTATACCCACAGGCTGTCTTTTGGCAGTTTTGTCCATCTCCACAGTTAAACTAATTTTTAAACTTACAAATGTACCCTTCTCTGCACCAAATTGTGCACGATGTACATGTAAACTGCCCTGGCCATGTGGGTGGCAATATTTTTGACAGCTTAACATCTTCACAATGGACTTGACAGAAGGTCTTCACTATATTCATACTTTGGGCTGAAAGCAAGAGACTTCCTGAAGTAAAGTGGTTCCACTTGTCCTGTATCCTTGTCATGTTCAAACTGAGGTATTTCAGTCTTTTTCCTGAGATTAAGATCTTCAACATTGAAGGTGAACACAACCTCATCATCTTCTTTTCCAAGTCTTGGAGTCCTCTGCCGCGAATTCCCAGACTTGACAAAACCATTCATCTGTCGACTGTCCCTAAGCAATAGTTGTTCACTTCTAACAGACCTGCTTGTAAGTGGTTCATTAACAACATCAGGAAAATCAACATAGTCATTACTTGCTCTTTTAGGGATGTTCTCTGCTACACTTCGTGATTGACTTCTAACTCTGTGGGAAGTAGGAGCCTCTGCCCTTGAAATTGTTCTTTCTTGCCGTACAGACCCAGGGACATTTTTTCCATTAGGTGCTTCTGGAACCCTTGACACCAGCATGTGTGGAAGAGGTCTTTTTATATATTCATTAGGCTGCCGTAGAGAATCATCTTTTCTCACAACAACCATACCTTCCTGTTTAAGGGGAGGATGTGATCTTATGACCTGACTGCGGTAATCTTTGGGTCTCATTGTCGGGTAAACAAGGTTGAGGTACAACTTTTGATCAACCTTTAGCTGCTTATGATCTGGTCGAGCACCAGCTCCATAGATTATGGGAATGTTTATGAGTCCCATGTAAACATGCTGTTTAGTTTTCATCTGCTTGTGATTGGTAGAGACCCCATACAGATCACTCTCAACAGATTGCCTCATTTGCTTGTTCTTCTTACCAGCTATTAGCTCTGGATGCTGAAACAAATACTCTCTGACATCTCTCATGGTTCGTGCAGGTCTAGGCTGTGACCCATACACGCTTGAGGTACTTGGTGAAACCAAAGCTCTTGAGAGTGACTCTCTTGCACTATATGTGGAATATGAACCATTTCCATTTCTAGAACCCCGATCTAAACTGCCAGGATGGTATATGCGTCTACTGGCAGGACGAACAAGCTCCAGGTTGCCATGGTAACTATGCCTGTCCACTTGATTTCTTGGGTTATACTGTTTTGTGTGGGTCCTATCAAAAGCAAAGGACCTTGCATCTTGATGTGCCATTGGGCTCGACTGTCTGAAGCTTTGCACACTTCTTAATTCTTCATCACCATCATCAGAAACTTCAATAGATGAATGTTTAGATGACTTCCGAGCAGGAGGCAATTCTTCATTGGTGCGATATTTGCGAGAGGAATTTGCTATACTTGCGGAAATACCCATGGTTCCTGGACACCTTCTGTACTCTTCTAAAATGATGTAAATTTAAAAAAGTCAGTAAATATCAATTATTTTGCTTTTTTATTTGGTTATGACTAAATGGATACTCTCAGGTTTTTGAGTAAGGACTGGATTCTTTTATGTTTCTTTTATTTTTCCGTGCAGCACCAAGGCTCTGGAATAAACTACCACTCCAGACCAAGCTTTCATCATCAGAGGCAGTTTTTAAGGCTAATCTTGAGACTTTTTATCTTTTTTAAGCATGCATTTGATTTATAGTTTTTACTTGTAGTTTTTACTTTTTATTTCTAACCTTATTGTATTATATAGTGTATTTAATTCTTAAGATTTTAATTTTCACGGTTTTAAAGTATTGTAAAGCACCATGGACAATTAATGGAAGATGGCGCCATATAAATGCATATTTATTAATTTTATTTATAAATAACGATATGAAAAAGAATAAATAGGTTCCAGTCTTCACCCCCACACCTGATTTTGGAGTATCCCTTTAAGTCACAACCTTTCTCATTTTTCAACTCTCAAGCCTGTCTGGTGTTCTGATGATATCTGAGACAAAAATTATCAATTTAGAACTCGTATTTGGCTTTCATGTAATAAGCTGTAATATTTCAACCCTTGAACTCTTTTAACTCTTAGTAGTAACAAGTTTCTAGTTTCTCCTAAATTATAACTGCTGAATCAAACACAAAAGTCATGAAAATTAAGGTAATGATCAACATCTTACAAAGCTCTTGATTGCTAAAAATATCCCCTTATCAGCACCTCATGTTAAAAATTCTGCAGCCAGTCTTCACACCTACTCAAAGAAATACCACCATATTTCCAGATTTTGGAAAAAATACATTGGTTGCCTGTCAAGGCAAGGAATGAGTGCTAGATTTTAATTTTGACTGTTAAAGCGTTTCATGGAATAGGACGTAATATTTAACAGACCCTTTAATTAAACATACAAGTATTGTTAGTAGTTCTTAAATATAATCTTGAGTACTATGGAAAATACACTTTTTCAGATGTTGCTCCCTCACTCTGGAACCCTTCACCAGACCAAGGAAGGACTACAGCATGCCTAAGTTCTTTAAAGAGTGAAGTAAAGGCTTTTTATTCAGCTATTTCTTTTATATTTTCTCACCACAGATTTGTTTCTATATTAACAAATTTTATTATGTAATTTTCATGTACATTTTAGCAACTTTGTTAAATTAACCAATGTTGGTTGATTGCTAGAAATGTAAATAAAACATACAATCATTATCATCATTTTTATACGAAATGTATAGAGAACAGTATGGAGAACATGCTGCTGATTTTAGGGTACAAAAGAGTTAATCACTTAGTATTTACAGTGTAAAGTCAAAGCAAGACACTTGTTGTTATAAAAATTATTTGTTTATAAAGAAATTGTGACTGAACACAACTCTAATTCTAGCAACCATTTTACAGAGTCTACCAATTGTGACTAAGGAAAAATTCATCTTGGACCCCTAATGCCCAGATACTTTTGTGGAAGTAATTTAAAAATAATAAACCTAATTACCGCTTAAGAGAGACAACTTGATGTGTTTGAGACAATAGTTTGCCTCCACAAAAGATACCCCGCGGTTACCAACAGTAAACATGTTTACATCATTAAGTGACGTGCGTGAAATTTTAAAACTCCAAACTACAGCGCACAACAGCCCTCGAATATGTTATCCCCGTAAACCAGAACAAGAATTCTTCCAATTTTATGAGAGCAGAGAAATTGTGATCTCAAGACTATGTTTCACTGTTTCCTTGTAGATCTTTCAAACGTTATAATCTACAGAACACGCTTTCGACATTTCAACATCTGTAGCTGCACTTTCGTGCTTCCAAATGACTAACCTTAACGTGAATTTAATGAATCTCACATCACCTTAATCTACTCCAAATTTATACAATAAGCTAAAGTATTACATCTTCCAAACTTTTCGTTAATTCATCTTGATAAGCGTTCGTGAATTTTCCGATTGCAATACGCGTAAGAGTGATTTCCTACATTTGTTTACACTCACTTCAAATTGCGAAACGTTATTAGAGCACAACACATTAGGATAGGTATAGTTCACTTTTTACATCACTCATAACATGATCACTAGTTTAATCGCATCGTCCGATAATAACTGCACTACCGTCGTCTGCGAGAATGGAATGTTAATTGTTTCAAACAGGACTTCAAGATTCTAATTAATTTGGACCGCGCTATCCAACGGATAAATCGCTATCCAGCGGATAAGTGTTACCAAAACGCACTGCGCTATCCACGGGATAGAGATTTATCCAGTGTATAGCGTTATCCATCCTTTGAACAACCGGGGCCAGATGGACCGCGCCAAAACCATAAGTTTCTATTAACTACAAGATTACGGCCGGTTTTCTAACGCACATCAGTTAACGTATGGAAGAGAGATAAAATCGCGAAAAAAAGTCAATGTTTAGGGTTTAACTCGTAGACGATGAGATCAAATTTGGGTAAAGTTAGGTGAGGTGGTGTTCTCATGAAAATCACAGCTTCGATCTTGCCATAGTCACTAACTTTTTAAGAACTACGTGCATGTACGTGTCGAATTTCATTACGACTGAGTTAGCGAGTTATATTAGCCGGCAACAAACGATCCAGTTATTATAAATTAATAAAGAACCAGATAGCGGTGAATTATTTCGACTAAGTGAAGTTATGGCTTCGTTATCGAAAGAATGGTTTCTTGTAGAACAGCTGGTTACCATCGAAACCCAGAGTTCATTGAGCTACAGACTTCATCCAAAGTAATTTACCGCAAATAAACTAAACAAAAATGCGAGAAGTAGAAAGACCTGTGTTACCTCTGAATAGGATGTTATGGTTTCATAGTAGACTTTTCATGAGGTACTCAAGATTGTCCCGAAAGATTAAATCCGCCTTTTGTTGTTATGACTTTCGGCGTCTTTTTGCGCTTGAGGTCATCTTCTTCCCATGGTGCATTGCGTTTCCTTTGAAAACCTGGGCTCCTCTCGGTCGAGGTTGTAGTTCGTCTGTCATGGCGGACACGAATAAATGCGCAGTCTCTATCACCAGAATCCATCTCAATCATTAACATTTCCCCTCTATCCTCGGAAGAAAAGGCCTAACACAAGTTATAATTAACTACAGATTACCTAGGAGCCATGTATGACCCAGACGACGGTGAGAAACCATCTTTTATTTGTGGCTAAATTTTTGCTCTTCAATATTTCAAAACAAAACAGCTAGCGTGAACAAGACGTTTCGGTCATTAGTTATTATCGCTGATTCTTCGCAGAAGTTGGGTATGGAGAGGAAGAGGGAGAAGAGATTACTCGAGATTTGTGGCAGGAAGCTTGCTGGATCGTCATTAGCTCGTATTTTGACGAGAAAGGCCTTGTTCGACAGCAGTTGGATTCATTTGACGAGTTTATTCAGATGTCTGTGCAAAGAATTGTAGAAGACTCTCCAGAAATTGATCTACAAGCAGAGTCACTTCACATGACTGCAGATACAGAAACTCCAGTAAGTTGGCAAATTATGATTGAGTCTGGTAAAGGGGCTACATGTGTCTTGTTGTGAGTTTGCACACTGAGTACATCCACTGTGACATTGACAGGTGTCAGGGCTTTCTATCTCGTAAAAAACAAACTGAAAGTTATGTACTGCTTGTCTAAAACAAAAAGTAAGAATAAAAGTTTACTCTTATGCATGTTATTGGCTTTCTTTATTATAATTCTAGAAGTACCTGCCAAAGGTGAGTTTGCACACAAAAATCTTTTACATGAAAGCAACCTTGGAAGTTTGATTCAATCAAGAAGTTGTATCCTGGACTGCTAACAGTTGAAAGCAGCTAGATCTGTGACGAGGTCAAATGCATGGTCAGTGACATATGCAGCTGAGCTTGTAAAACAGAAACAAGATATTTTTAAGTAATGTTTAACAGGGATGATGGCAAAAGGAAAGAATATGCAGCAAACTCCAAGCCAGTGATACAAAAAATATATCAAACAAAGAAGCTGCAAGGGGCTTCTAATATTTCTACAGCTGATTTGCTAAGGAAAAATCCTTCTTTCAGGAGATGGCTTAAGAAAAAGTTAGTGAGTTAAAGCTCACTCACAGTTGTAAATAAGCATCAAAATTCCATTAAATGTACGAGTTACTCTCCAATTGACTTCTTTTTATAGCCAAAATTCTTACTGAAGTTTGAACAAATTTACCTGTCAAAACCAACACATTGGGAAAAAGATGGTGCTCCAAGCCCTATGATGCCAAATGAAGCAAGGCTACGCAATCTAACGTAAGTATTGTAGAGTTGTATTTGTAAGAAACCTTTCTATTCAAGAATGAGTTTGCTACCACTGAAATATTTGAATAAAGTTTGTTGGAAAATACCTAACAAAGTGTTCACATTGGAGCTTCATTGAACTTTTATGTTAACAGAGAGGTCTCCACATCTATTAATATTTTTCTGAGATGAAATTGGTTCCTTTCCAGAACAAAAAATCGTAAAACTCCCACTGCATTGTATCTTGTTTACCACCTCCCAAAATGTTTGATTCAGCTAGATGATGGGAAAAATTGTGCTTTTGTGACTAATTGTGATTAATTAAAAGACAGATACACTGGAACAAGTTTAAATCTGATGCTGTGGGAGTTAAATTGAGAAAATATATTATATACACTGAAAAAGAATTAAGAGTTAAGACATGAAATAGTTTTGAACAAGTATTGCAGCTGTCATTATTGATATTGTTTGTTTGCAGTTATTCAGCCCCTCTATATGTTGACATTACAAAAACAATGACTAGAGAAGATGATGAACCTCAAGTCACTCAACATAGCAAAATGTTCATTGGAAAAATACCAATCATGTTGCGATCCACCTACTGCCTTTTGAGTGGTCTGACTGATCGTGACTTGACAGAACTTAACGAGTGTCCTCTTGACCCTGGAGGCTACTTCATTATCAACGGATCTGAAAAAGTGCTGATTGCTCAAGAGAAAATGGCTACAAATACAGTTTATGTATTCTCCAAGAAAGATTCAAAATATTCATTTACTGCAGAGATCAGATCATGCTTGGAACATTCTTCAAGGCCAACAAGCACCATGTGGGTATCCATGTTAGCTAAGGGAAGTCAAGGAGGGCGTAAAAGTGCTATTGGTCAGAGGATTGTTGGTTCCTTGCCATATATCAGACAAGAAATCCCCATTATGATTGTATTCAGAGCTCTGGGTTTTGTTGCTGATCGAGACATTCTAGAACATATCATTTATGACTTTGATGATCCAGAAATGATGGAAATGGTGAGAACTGAGTCAAAAGATGATTTTTCTCAGCAGTTCATTCTGTTGTTATCCTAATTCAGACTTTCAGTGTGCATTTTCTGGTTAACATATTTTTGAGTGGTACTGTATTCTTTAAAAATGTAATTGAAATTTACTGGACATATTAAAATCCTCGCTGTTATAGTGTTCCTTTCACATAACTGCCACTTGCATGTCTTTGTATGGTATGAGGATACTTTATAAGGATTGAAGTGTGCAATTAAGAAGAAATCTGCGCAATGTTTACTTTGAGCTACAGTTAGGATGTTTAAAGTTAATTCATTCAGAAAATGTGTTGTTTTTTTGATGAAAAAGTACTGTTGACATCAGGGATCTTTCCCTGGCTTCAGATGTTACAGGACCTATTGTTTGTCTTTGATGCCAAAATAAAGAAATTAGCATAGCAATAGTATCTGTAAATCCAGACATTCTAGTGATTGGTGTAGTGTGTGTGGGTTTGGAAACCAGTTTCATTTTCTTTTTTCATCGTCCAGTAAAGTTAAACTGGTTTGAAAAAGTTTAAACCTAGACAAAATTGAAATAATACATTTATCTGAATCTTTAGGTAAAACCATCTCTAGATGAGGCATTTGTCATACAAGAGCAGAATGTGGCTTTGAACTTCATTGGCTCTCGTGGTGCTAGACCTGGTGTGACAAAGGAGAGGCGTATCAAATATGCCAAAGAAATCCTTCAGAAGGAAATGCTGCCTCATGTTGGTGTTAGTGACTTCTGTGAAACCAAGAAAGCTTACTTCCTTGGGTGAGACAACTTTTTCCTCAGCTAACTTGTTTCATTTGTTTCAAGGTTTGCTAAATACATTTCCTATCAAAACTGTTGAGAAAATCAAAAGTCAAAAATCAAATGTGGAATCCAAAATTTACAAAATTAAATTACCGTAATTTTCAGGCCGTTTACCCGTGGGTAATCTGTTGATTTTGCTTTAAACATGCGCCACTGTGGATAATAGGGAGGTGTGGGTTATGTGACAATTTTGAAATCTACTGGCAGTGGCATTGAAAAAAATTGTCACCTACCTGCATTTCCACCTCTCAGATGAATTTTATTGTATTAAGAGTGCCACAAAGCGGCATGAAAACATGATGCCAACTCGAGTTTATTTCATGCACAATTGTGACCCTCCACGGGATTTCCAGCATAATGGTGATAACACGGGCACACGTGCGATGACATGCCACACTAAGTGTGATATGTGACACGCATATGTGCATTTATTAACAAGGAAACCAGGAGTGTCACGGTAGCTTTTGTTTTTCACGTCTTAACATGCTCAATCTTTTATTTTCAACAGCGTGTTAAATGACACGCTTCGTAGCATGTTAAAGTCGTGTGAATATGGCACAGTAGCACGGAAAGAGTTGTTAGGCAACCGAAGAGGTCAAGCAAGAGAGCCTTTAGTTTTAGAAGTTGCACCGCACATTGAAAGAATGGTAGCGAAAAAGACGCCTTATGTAAAAAGTTCTTCCGAGCACAAAATGCTTTCACCGTACACTGACATCAAGCAAAAAGACAGCCTATGTAAAAAGTTCTTCCTAGCCAAATGCTTTCACCGTATGCTGACTTCAAGCAAAAAGACTGCTTATGTAAAAAGTTCTTCCTAAGACAAATAATGCTTTCACCGTATGGACTTCAAGCAGGGCCTAGCGACAGTTTGATGATTCGATGGCCCGGTAAATATTATGTTCGAGCAACAATGTGTTCAAAAAGTATTGTTTAATAGAGGATTTTGCGTCAAATCGAAGTTTTTCAGAATTTTCAATGTAACGCTGTGCAATTTCTGGCCACGAAGGCAAGTAAACAACGATCTAAGCATGATAAATTTTACCACGTGGGCTTTGTACACATAAGAAATTCGTACGTTTTTCGCTTCTAACAGCAAATCAAAAAATTGTTTTGAATAAATCTGTCGTCTCTAAATATTTCTTGGCCATTTTAGCTTGCTTCCTTATTAATTGATTCCATGGAACTTGAGATCTCTTCACTCGCGGACAAATTTGCATATTCCCGTTTGAAATATGATCCACAGGCTCATTTGCACACATGCGAAAATATTTAGCGATTTTTATCTTTTATCTTGATTTTTGAGAGAAAACGAAATATGCACCTATCGCTTTTTTCGACGAAAATAAGTTCTTTAATTAGTCTTCTTTCACTGGAGCTTGTTTTTTGGAAAAGATGATTTTTAAAAATTTACTTCGCATTGTCTTTGCTTTCTTATTTTCTCCAAAATTTTGACTTTTCGTAGGCATGTGTTAGATTGTGTTACAGGTAAGTGTCAATGGGTTAATGATATTTCGCACACCAGAGTGCAATATGACACGGCATAACACGGCTTTTGTTTTCGCACCCTTTAACACGCTTCTTTGTTTAACCTGAACACGTTCATTGTTTATATGGAACAAAAGAAAATTTTAATCAGGAGTGCATTGTGACACGCTGCTACTGTGTTAACGAAAATTTCTTTTGTGTACAGTGCTAAAATAGTGTGCCCGTGTCATCACCATTATGCTGGAAATCCTGTGGAGAGTCACAATTAGTTACGCAATGAACAAATTGTTACCAACACGTGTGTAAACAAAACCTTGATGGTGACAAAAAATAATCCAAGGAGAACATCAGTAACAAATTTCCAGTTAACACTAGCTTTAGTTGAGGAGAATTTTCTCGTTTTAAGGGACTTGGTAGGCCCAGTAGAACTGGAGATATCGATTTTTTTTGAGAAATCAACAAATCAACTAGCCTGCAGTGCCGGCGTATTTTGGGTGCATGAGTGCACATTTTCATATTAGGCCGCCATCTTAGATTTGGTTACTGTGGAGGATTGGGGCGAGGAAATATTTGCCGAAGGAGTAGGTGTCAAGTGGAAAAATGGGCAATGGGGGAGAGGGAGGGGAAGGAAAAAATACGCCTGCCTGCAAAGCCTGTGATTTCGCAAAACCCGTACACCAGATGGACGGGGCCTCTGATTGGTGTGGTAGGTTGAAACTGGATTGATGCCTGTCATCTAAAGGAGTTTTCTTCCAGTCGTTCCACGATTGGGAGTGGGAGTGATTTGGAGAGAAAATGGTGGATACGCTAAGCTTTGATGCCATTCTGGCAGAAGTGCATTTATTTCTCTCTTAGCTGGGTATGTCGCTTGAAATACACCCGGAACAAAAGGAAGCCATCTCTTCTCTTGTTCATGGAAGGGATTTGCTAACAGTTCTTCCGGCGGGCTTTGGTAAAAGCCTCATCGTCCAGTTGTTGATCCACATGAAGCAAATATTATCGTTGAAAGCTGCGTGTGTGATTGTTGTCTGTCCGCTCAAAAGCATCATGCAAGATCAGCTGGCGGAAGCATCTTTAATGGGTTTGACGGCGACATCCCTTGCTGGTGCTGGTTTACAGGATGTTGAAAACGGCAAATAGCAACTGATATTTGCGACCGCAGAAGAAATACTAGTGAAGCCTTTTATCTCTTCCCTGAAAAAGAGCACTTCACCATTGCACCAAAACCTTGCTGCAATAATTGTGGACAAGATTTTCTTGATTTGCTAGCTGACTGTGGTGATAGCGTCTTGGCTGTTGGCGAATTAACTCTACTAAGTTTTGATTTTCTCCATGAAGGGCTCGCTTTCTCCGGAGTTGCCAGTGTGCATTTCGTGCTTTTAGATACGGAGTTTACCGTTGGAGTCGAGCTCAGTTTGACAAACTCGAACAACTGGCCAAGACTGCGAATTTTTCGACCACATGGGTTGCAAACACAATCAGAATATGTTGCAGGATCGTGCAACAATACTAATCCAACACGACTACAAACCTTTGCTTAATCAACTCTAAGGCTGTCCTTCCTCTGTGATGGTCTAAAAAGGTTTTCCGAGGACGAGTACACTTGTTAGCCGAGAATATTTCCAAATTTCACTTTAAAAGAGCTTTTGCAAATCCTACAGCTGTCGTTAGGATGTCTTTCTGACATAACTTCACTCACATACTCGCTCGCTTGATCGATTCTGTTTCGCACGAAGTTGACAAATACACGTGTGTCAATGTTTTTGTCGGCAGTAAATTTTTGGCTTCCATCCGGTAAAAGCAAAAATCGATGTTCATGGGCTGCTTGCACATTTCTGGAAAGGCAGTCAAGCGCTGCTAATTAGGAGACGTTTTGTGAAATCACAGGCTTTGCGGGCAGGTGTATTTTTTCCTTCCCCTCCCTCTCCCCCATTGCCCATTTTTCCACTCAACACCTACTCCCTCAGCAAATATTTCCTCACCCCAATCCTCCACAGTTACCAAATCTAAGATGGCGGCCTAAAACGAAAATGTGCACTCGTGCACCCAAAATACGCCGGCACTGCAGGCTACAAATCAATATGGCGCTGAACGATCGCTCGCACAAATGTGGCCATGAATTTGCATTCGGTCAAGAATGAAACGTTGTTAATTCTAGAGCCTTTTTGTACAAACTTCCTTTGTATTTAAGGTGCGGGTTATCCACTAGTGTGGGTAATCTGTTAACTTTTTTTCTCGCCGCATGCAATAATCGGCCAGCGTGGGTAAATGGCCGGAAATTACGGGTAACCAAAATCCAAGCTGTACCAGATGAAAGTGCACATCCTTCATCTGATCCAAAGTTTTGTGAAAGAAACAGGATTGAATATCCTTGTAGGAAGGACTAACTTTTCATCTGAAAGTGAGTGGTTGATTTTGTTTATTGAATTTTTTAATTTGAGTGGAAATATGCCACTCGTTTTACATCTTGTGGAGCAAGCACTGTTTGATTGACATTTGATCATAAAGAAATAAACTACAGTATTTAACAGTCTTTTATGCAAGTGGCATAGAGATGCAAGGTGATCACTTTTGTGAACATCTCATGAATTCCAAAAAGGCAATGGTCTGATGATGACATTAATAGGATTGTTGTTTTTACAGATACATGGTGCATAGGCTACTGCTGGCAGCACTTGGTCGCAGAGAACTGGATGATCGGGATCATTATGGGAATAAACGGCTTGATCTTGCAGGACCATTGCTTGCTTTTCTCTTCAGGGGGTAAGATCATTGTATAAACATATGTCTTGATTGAATTGGGTAATGTCTTTGAATTTAGTCTTGGTTAACACATTTAGATCCTTTTTGTAAAATAGTACAAAGAAAGTACTTTTTATTGCTTCATTTTTAGACTCTTCAGAAATCTCATGAAAGAAGTCAGAATGTACGCCCAAAAGTTTATTGATAGAGGAAAGGTAATCATGTTATGCCTAGATGATTATGCTTTTGCATCAAACCAATGAAATGTCATCATTGGTCTAGTCTGACTAGTGCTTGCCAGAGAGTAGTGGAAGATTTTGTACTACCCACTTGTACCTCTATGGCCAACTCTTTTGAGTAGTGGTTTTGATTTCCAGCTACCTTTGCAGTGCAAAATAAAAGCTCTCTCAATTCGTAGGACTTCAACATTGAATTGGCTCTGAAACCTAAAGTGATCACAGACGGTTTGAGATACTCTCTGGCCACTGGAAACTGGGGTGATCAGAAGAAGGCTCATCAGTCCCGTGCAGGAGTGTCTCAGGTACTCAGTCGACTGACCTTTGCCTCTACACTATCCCACTTGCGTCGTCTCAACTCACCCATCGGTCGAGAGGGAAAGCTTGCACGTCCGCGACAACTCCATAACACTCACTGGGGGATGATTTGCCCAGCAGAGACTCCTGAAGGTCATGCTGTAGGACTGGTTAAGAACTTAGCTTTGATGGCTTATATTTCTGTTGGTTCCCAACCGAGTCCTATCTTGGAGTTCTTGGAGGAATGGACCATGGAGAATTTGGAGGAAATAACCCCATCTGCCATTAGCAAGTGAGAAGTGGAAATATTCTTGAGTGGCTTTTTGACATTGAATTCTACAGGGTAACTTTTTAGTCTGGACAAAGCAACCCCTACAGTTGAGTCCATGTATCTTCCAACCAAACTCCTGGGAATTAGGTTTTTCTATTCTCTGTTTTAACCCCATACACCTAAACATCAGTGTGTAAATTCTCCATACATTTCCAAAGTTGCTGACAAGGAGGATTTATTTAGCAGTCAAGAGTTGGTGATCATTTCCTTTATTCTTTTGATCTTTATGTTCCCTTCAGGGGTGGTTTTGAAAGGAGACATTCCATGCTAGTCACTCTCGGGGGTCTAAGGGTTAATCAATAGATGGGAAGAGTGTTTTCTGGACTTAGAACTGCATTAGGTGCTAAAAATAATATCTGGTAGAACTGGAAACTTTAACTGTTGTGAAAAATGTTCTTCCTTATAGTGCAACCAAGATTTTTGTAAATGGATGCTGGGTAGGAATTCATCGAGATCCAGATCAACTCATGAGTACATTGAGGAAGTTGAGGAGGCAGATGGACATCATTGTGTCTGAGGTAATACCTGGTGATGGCCTGGTGATGGTAATAATTTTCTAAATGTTTGTCATCCAAATTGACAATGAAAAATTATAAATCCATTTTACCTTCAAGGAAGAATCAGTTCAGCTATCTTAGCTCCCATAATAAAGTCAGAAAGGCAAGCATGGTCAGTAGCATGGGTGTTAGACTTGTATCAAGTGATCCTGGATCCAAGATTTCCACCCTCATTTTTAAATGGACTTTTTTTCTTGGTTGGGATTTTTACCCATGTGAATTGGCAGGAGACAAAGCAGGTCACTATTTACAAAAAGAAAGCAAGAAGTTGAACTCATGCCATTTGGGGATTGTTAATAATTGATTTAACAAGTGTATGATTTTGCTTGAAAGAATGTCATTTTTGCTCATTCTTAAGGTGTCAATGGTGAGAGACTTTAGAGAACGAGAGATTAGAATTTACACAGATGCTGGTAGGATTTGTCGTCCATTGTTGATTGTTGAGAACCAAAAATTGTTGCTGAAGAAACACCACATTGATCAGTTAAAGGAGAGAGAGTACAACGAGTACAGGTGAGGTATTGTTAAGTGGGATAATTTATGAGAAAAATAAAATCCTTGTACCGTATTTACCCGTGTATAATGCGAACTTATTTTTCCCGAAATGAACACCTAAATTCGAGATGCGTATTATACACGGAATCCTTTGTTTAGGCTGACGCGACATTAGAATAACAAAGACACATAAGCGTGCGATGTAATTGGTCTTTAATTTGAGGGTAAACTAACCTACCAATGACCGATGGTAATCTTCAAAAGAAAAACTCTCCCAAAGGTTGCCAACAAGCACGGAGTTGTAATCGCCGCTCAAGAGAAAGGTTGGATGGACGGTGAAGGAATGAAAACATGGATCGACAAAGTTTGGTGTTCGAGGAGAGGTGGCCTGGGGAGAAGAAGAAGCCTGCTTGTTTGTGACGCGTTTGAAGCCCACGTGACCGAAAGAGTGAAAACAGCACTGACACGAGAAAACACGAACTTAGCAGTAATTCCTGGCGGATTAACCTCGATCTTGCAGCCGCTGGATGTCTCTTTAAACAAGCCGTTTAAAGATGGTGTTAGAAAGAGGTGGATGGAGTGGATGGCGGAGGGAATCCATGAATTTACAGCGAGTGGCCGCCAAAAGAAACCATCCGAGGAACTGATCCTTTCGTGGATCGCAGGAGCAGGGCAGGACATTTCCGAAGAAATGATTGAATCCTCATTTCTAAAATGCGGGATCACCAACAGCCTTGATGGATCCGAGGACGACCTAGTTTACGAGGCCAACGATGACTGCAACAACGAGCTCGATGACTCGTTTGCAAGAGAACTGTTCCAGTCAGACTCCGAGTCCGAGTTTGAAGGATTTGATATGTGAAAGATGTTGTAACCATCATTTCGTTAGTTTGCCAAGTTAATTGAAATAAATAATGTTATACAATTTTACCTTCTTGTTGAGTAGTTTATTTTTCTTTTTTCTCAAAATTTGGTCTGAAATTGGGATTCGTATTATACACGGGCCCGCATTATACACGGGTAAATACGGTAACCTCCAGTCAGAAAGATTTTGTGTTCTTTTACCAATCAGGTGTTTTCACCTTTATTGCTACCCCTCGGGTACTTTTTTGAATGTGAATAGGGTTGACAAACTGAGCTTCATGTTCATGGAGGTTTTTTTTTAAAGCAAAGTATAATAAAACATGCAGTCCTCAATGAATTGTACTGAGAAGCTCTAAGTCTGAATTATTGCTTGTACAGCTAGGAACAAGAACACTGAAACTGATTATCAAGTTGCCCACACAGATGTTGATTTGTTTGCAAACCATTGTGTAGTAATTACACTGTAGTTCATCAAGCAAACTCTTCAAAATGGTAAACCATTGGAAAAAAAGTGAGCTGCAACTTTTCCTCCCAGTTAATAGAGAAGGGAGGCGATCTGTAAAAGCAACACAGTACATGTAGTTCTTTTTTAGGGAATCATTTTTGTTGTATCAAAGAAAAGTCAATTTTTATTATCTTCTACAGCTGGCAAGATTTGGTGGCAGGTGGAATTGTAGAGTATATTGATGTGAATGAAGAAGAGACAGTGATGGTAGCCATGACTCCTGATGAATTGGTGGAGAAGGGTCAGGCTTACTGTTCTACATATACTCACTGTGAAATTCATCCTGCCATGATCCTGGGAGTGTGTGCTTCTATTATTCCATTTCCAGATCATAATCAGGTATTTTTAATGCATTAGATTAATAAGTATTCACCCACCTATTTTCATGCACCTCTAATGTGGTTGTATAGTTTTCCATTTAATCTGGCTGCTTTAAAACTTTAAACTCAAAGAGAAAAAGTCAGTTTAGGAGAGGTTTTTCTCCTCTCCTCAAAAACAATCATCATTTGAATTTATTTAATTTGGAGTTTATTTAGATTTATACACGACCCCACAAGCTGTTTAGCTTTAAACATTATCGTGTCTAAATAAAGGTGCTATTATTATTATTATTATTGTTAGTTTACTCAAGGCATTGATGTATGTTAGAGAAACTTCCACATTTTAATTGTTACCTGTTTTGAAAACTGTTTTTCCCCAAATTTAAGAAATCGTTTTGAGACACAGTGTTGTCAACTTGGCTTTTTTTGTCATGTTGTATTATTGGTAAAAAAATTAAGTGGATATCAGCATCCTATTTTTTTGCAAGTTTTTGCTATATGCAGTATGGAAAATGGTAAATCTGAGTAAAGATGGCCTTTGATTAAACATCTTTTGTATAGTGGGTATCCACACTTTCCTTTCAAATAATAGGGTAATCTTAGGTCCTTTGAAGCACTTTTCACTGCATCCTTTCAAACATAACCTCATTCATTTCATTCACTTTCGTTCTTGTTTACAGTCTCCTCGTAATACTTACCAGTCTGCTATGGGTAAACAAGCCATGGGTGTGTACATCACCAACTTCCATGTACGTATGGACACATTGGCTCATGTGTTGTACTACCCCCAGAAACCTCTGGTCACCACACGTTCTATGGAGTATCTCAGATTCAGAGAACTGCCTGCAGGTTAAAAAATAAACATTTTTTTCAAGTGCAGTCTGGAGAAAAGGAATTTGGCTTTCAAGCTGACTTAAAGAAAATTTTTGATTAGCTTGAGACACAGTTTTGAGGTGAAATGTTTAAAACTGGAGTACCAGTAACTCATGAACATTTAACATTTTTTGTATCCCTTTCACTCCCAAACTGAGTAATGTTGCCTTGCAGTTACTGTAATTACATTGTCAAACAGAACAGTGACAAAAAGAAAGTGAAATGTCAGAGGATATTGTTGCTTTATGAAAATAAATTCTCAAATTGAATTTGTCAGAAATGTTGGCTTGCAGGAAGGGGAATTGATGGTGAGTTTTTGGTAGGGAGGGGCTTAAAGAGCTGTTTCTAGTCCAGGGTCGTCTGACTTTTGTATGACTTAATTGTCAGTGTGCAAGAGTGTAAGTTAATGCTAAATTAGGTGATCAAAATCTTCCTCCCCTGGCACATTCATGTAGCCTTAACTGGTATACCAGTCCTTTTGTTCATCGATGAAGCTCCATGATTCTGTCATCTTATTTCTTCAAACTTTGCTGTCTTTTTTCTTCAAGGAATCAATGCTATAGCAGCAATTGCATCATACACGGGATACAATCAAGAAGATTCAGTCATCATGAATGCATCAGCTATTGATAGAGGACTTTACAGGTGAAAAACAGAATTATTTTGTTTGATTTTTACAGCCAGGTGCAATGTTTTTTTGTGGCCAGCAAGTAATGTAATGGCACATCCAGGTGAAACATTTTCTTACTCCTAAATGTCCCTGATTCACGGCTTGCTTTCTGTGTGGACAATTTTTGCTTTAACTCTTTAAATCTCACGAGTGACCAAGACAGATTTTTCTCTTACAATATCAATACGTTATCGAGAAGACAAGTAATGAAAATAATAACATATCAGTTAGGGGATTAACACCAAATTCTCAAATCTAACATTATTTCAACTGTATAGCAGACAGTATGGAGAATTACTAATGAGATCTTACGAGTAGGAGGGTTGAAATATAAATACTATCTGTAAAGTGACTTGAGTTAGCAAAAAATTATGCAAATATTGTGAAGTTTCCCTTTACTGTTCTTTAACCATTGTGGTCTTAGTGAAGTGGTTATAAAAGAGTGATGGTTTGAACTTTGCTAGGTCTGTGTTTTACCGATCATATCGCGATCAAGAATCCAAGAGAGGAATGGACCAAGAAGAAACTTTCGAAAAACCAACTAGAGACACATGTCAGGGTAAATTACCTTGTTATAATTGTTATTAATTACCTTGTTATAATTGTTATTAATTACCTTGTTATAATTGTTATTAATTACCTTGTTATAATTGTTATTACATCTCATGGGTCATTTGTTGGCCATAGCTTCAGAAGTGCAAGTGCTAATCACTGAGATGCTTTTATCGTAGTTAGTTAGTTAGTTACACCCTCAGCTCCTCATAAAGCATAGACCATCAAAAATGTCCCTTCTCTACCTTGCCCTAAGCTGGGTTAGCCATTCAAGCATGGTGTGGGTGTGGCCTCAATTCTTCATCTCAGCCTATTGTCTCAGTGCCAGCTGTTTTTTTGAGCCTCCTGTTTTCCATTTGCCCTCGCAATTCTATTTTGTTGTTGTAAAGTAATGCAAATGGTTGTCATTGCTAGGCTAAAAGAGATGTTGCTAACCCTTTTCTTTGCTTTAAAGTTGGGGTTTTTTAGATTTTCAGTTCTACCAATTATTTAAGAATGGTTTACAAATGCCTCTAACTCCTAACCCCTCTTGCTTTACTGACAACAGTAACAGCTATTTTACCACGAATAAAGTAGTAACATTTAAGATATACACTTCAAAGATGTGTTAGAAGAGATCTGGAATAATTATGACAAGCTTTACTGTTTGCGTGCTACGGACAGACAGAAATAAATCTTAGCTTTATCAACCGAGTTGATAATGTAAATTGCATATCGTAGAGGGTTTCTAAACCTGACGTTTCACGAGAACCCTTTTTCAGAGCCCTTTTTTACTTCTTCACTCTGACGAAGAGATAATGCGATAATGCTCTAGACTTCAGCTTTAGAAAACTCGTTACAGTGGCTAGTTTACAGTATCAACTCAGATGATAAAACCACATTATGTTTTAATGCCCCCCCACTGACGCACCACCACAGTTTCTTCAGAAAATTACTCCCTTAATACAGACAGACAGGCGAACAGACTGTGACGAATAAGCCCAAGGTACTCTCCATGTCTAAATGTATTAATTCATAAGCTTTTCCTTTGTAGGTATGAGGCATGCAGTGTATGATAAACTTGACGATGATGGCCTCGTAGCACCTGGTACGAGAGTTAGTGGTGATGATGTCATTGTAGGAAAGACTATCACTCTGCCGGAAAATGATGATGAGGTACATAGGTTTTCCTGGATGTTAGATATTTAAAACAAATTTGGCCTGTGGCTTGCTCTTGGTGCTAGTGGTTATTGAAATTTTACAATAGACAGTGTCACTGGCTTCTTTCCACGAGAGCTTAGATTTGATTTTTTTCTACAGCTGGAAGGAACAACTCGGAGGTTCACCAAGAAAGACTCTAGCACATTCTTGCGTCCAAGTGAGACAGGGATTGTGGATCAGGTTAGTTTTTTTTAATCCTCTTGGCTTGTGGATCAGGAATACTCGCTTGTGCTTGTGTTCGTCATGAACTATTTCTTAGTTTATGTGTAGCTAATGATGTGTTTCTGGCTTTTCATTCTCACAAGGTAATGGTCACCATCAACCAGGAAGGTTACAAGTTCACTAAGATTAAGGTAAGATTGGAAATGAATGAATGTACAACTGAACAAACAAACTTGAATGTTTTGGGTTATTAAGAAACGGTAAAATCAGCAGTCTGTTCTTCAAAAAAAAAAATCAAATCCCTTTCAACAATACAGTGTGTGCGCTCACGCTTTGCGACGAGAATAATTTGATGCAATACAAGAGTATGTAATCAAAGTAACTCACCAGGAGAGCTCCTCAAACTAACGGAGATATTGTTCATATATCAGGTTCGTTCCGTTCGTGTTCCTCAAATCGGCGACAAGTTTGCCAGTCGGCATGGCCAGAAGGGAACTTGTGGAATAACGTATCGTCAAGAGGTAAGGCTTAAACCAACGCGTTTGTGGAGGTTGTGTCGTGTTTGCGATGATTGTGTACCCTATGTGTAATAAGAGCTTTTTCAAATGAGTGAGGCACGGAAAGGACTTCTACCAATCCTTTGACCCCTTTGTGTAATAAGAGCTTTTTCAAATGAGTGGGGCATGGAAAGGACTTCTACTAATCCTTTGACCCCTAAGAGTGATTAGCATCTAATTTCTCTTTACAATACCACCCCTGAATCTAACATTAAGGTCATGAGAATAAAGGAAATGATCACCAACTGAAGAAGCTCTCGATTGTTAAAAAAATTCTCCTTGTTAGCGCATTACTAACCGTATAGAGAACAGTGTGGAGAATATGCATACTGATGTTAGGGCTTGAAGGGTTAAGAAACTTGTGAGGTTATCTCACAAGGTTCTTATCAGCGTTTTTCTTCAGTTTGTTTCTAAATAGTATCTTAAGAACTTTGACTCTGTTATTGATTCTTGTAATCTTTGTTTGTTTTTTTTTTTCGTTAGGACATGCCATTCACCTGTGAAGGGATCACTCCTGATGTGATAATCAACCCTCATGCTATTCCCAGCAGAATGACAATCGGACACTTGATCGAATGTTTGCAAGGAAAGGTAACAGTGCACAATTATTTTATCTCTCATTTACCCTCAGTTTGAACATGCATCTTTTTAGTCTAGATACTTGTTTTCTCCTAGAATGGCTTGGTTATCTTTGAGATATGTATAGTTTTGCATTCATCTCTTGAATAACATCGATGTCTAATCACGATTGACAGGTGTCAGCTAACAAGGGAGAAATAGGCGATGCCACACCCTTCAATGATGCTGTTAACGTCCAGAAAGTTTCTCAACTGCTGCACGACTATGGATACCATTTGAGAGGCAACGAGGTACAGGTTGCATGAGTTTGATTTCCCCTTCCGAGCTCTTTTTGACAATGTTTCAAGTCCAGAACCATTCATAACAAAAGCCACTGTGAAATCAAAAGTAATAACAAGGAAACATCCAGAAACGCTGGGAAATGCGAGTGATGAAGCGCGACCGGTTTTAGTTTTGCAGCCAGTTGTCTGTGAGAGAGGTGCTAATTTTAAGACTCATAGGGTGAAGTAAAGAGCAACCAGTGCAATCCTGAATAACTTACTATACACGAGTAATAAAATTGCTACAATGAGTTTGTACCCACGCTCTTAGCGTTTATTTGTATCTTTCCGCAATTAGGAATAGTGAACATTAGGGCTACATATTCTTAAGACGTGAATGGTACAACATAATTGTCTTGTATTGCTGGTTGTAGGTCTTATACAATGGCTTCACTGGGCGGAAGTTAAACGCGCAAGTTTTCTTGGGTCCAACATACTACCAGCGTCTGAAGCACATGGTGGACGACAAGATCCACTCTCGGGCCAGAGGTCCGGTCCAGATTCTTACTCGACAGCCTATGGAGGGAAGATCACGGTAAGTCAAAGTACAACCTCAGGGGGTGGGAAGAGAGCTCAAGGTATCTGCAATGTTTTATATGTTGATATTTGTTTACGAACGGTAGTAGATAACTGGAATCGAAATATTAAATCTTTGCGTATATCAAGGTGAATAAAGAGAAGAAGAACCGTATCTGTGTTAGTGGCGTTGAGTTTGTCAAGAATAAAACTTGAGTTCATCGTGTCGGATTGGAAAGCTGAAATATACCTGTAACAAAGTCAGGATATGAAAGGGACAAAAAGGCAGAAAGCTCTGAAAAATTTTGATTTTGGTTAACATAGAGAGCAGAACCTTCCCCGACACACTTAGTACAACACTTTTGCAGAGCGGTGTTCGTGATGTACTTCTTCGCTTCCCTATTTCAGTATTGTTAATTGACGAATTACCCTCGGAATCTTGTAAGCTTGCAGATGATCCTTAGAGGGGGACAGGGAAGGCAGCAAGTGTCCCAACAAATTGTGTTTAGGAGAAAAGGTTTCACGTTTCCTTCCTCCTCCATCCTCTGCTTCTCTTGTGCAATTCTTAGTTCTTTGAAAAACTGTCAGTCCGTCTAGATACCCACCTGTCCCCATGAAAACCCCGAGTGTTCCATTCTCCAGTTGTAAAAAAATATTAGTTTCATATCGCTTGCTTTTCAGTGATGGTGGTCTTCGTTTCGGTGAGATGGAACGTGACTGTATGATCGCACACGGTGCCGCACAGTTCCTGAATGAGCGACTGTTTGAAGTGTCTGATCCATACAGCTGTCACGTTTGTAACCTGTGTGGATTGATCGCCATAGCGAACCTGCGCAATAACACCTTTGAATGTAGAGGTTGTAAAAACAAGACGCAGGTAATTGAACTAACATTGTAGATGCGTTATGGGAAGCCCCGCTAACTCAGGGACCTTATTCAGCTCTGTATCACTTAAGGTTATCAGAACGTCGCTTTCATTTTTTTACTTGTTGTGCTTTTGTTTGAGGATCCACTTGTGCTCAAAGGACATAAAGATTCTAGGATATTACATTCCGCGTAAACCACCTTGACCTCTGGAACTTGAACTGTATGTTATTGATCAGCCGTTTATTGAGACTAGAGATCCAAACTCGTTTTTCTTTTCAGGTGTCCCGTATTCGTTTGCCGTACGCGGCTAAGCTGCTTTTCCAAGAGCTTATGTCCATGAGTATTGCTCCCAGAATGATGGTGTGTGATCCAGTCAAATGAGCTATGTACATCCTGGCTCTTCACGCTGGGATTTGTGCATCCGGTTATCATTCTGTTGATGTTCAGCTTAAGCTGCCTCAAATGAGTCTTTAACTTAACATATTTGTGCAGCTTAGTTGAGGAAGATGAAAAGTGCAGTACAGCTAACCCTTTGGCAAGCTTGTAGTGCAGCATACCAAATGGAAAGTTCTGGTATATATGACCCCTGTTGTAAACTAAGATCCTGTACTCTCCGTAAAATGTGCACTGCCCTTATGGGGTAAGAACTCTTCTTTCTTGCTTTGTCCTAAAGGCGTAGAGAGGAAAAGGGTCCTCGGGGTTGATGTGACCCCGCTTAGGCAAAACTCAGTAATGATTTAACACGATTAAAATCCTGACCTCTAAAGGAAGAAAGACACAAACTGGCCTTAAATTCTTTGATGTCATTGAGGGTCCTCTTGCATACCCAGGCCAGTGGCTTACTTTCATCACAAAATTTCCACTGGACGAAAATTCCATACATGTGTTCTTAGACTACCCTACTTCCAACGCCCTTAAAAGAAATAAAAATAATCAAGTAAACTGAAAAGCAACTTCGTCCGCTGAATGGAGAATGTTTTTTAAATCACCCTATCGTTTTTTTGATGTAAATGACTGACACAAATCCAGGCTTGTTTCTTTCAACGCAAAACGATTTCGACGAAGGGCTAAAGCTCGAAAGGTCAGCTTTTGTAATCGTTACGGTGGCCAATTTACCATTTCAACTTTGTTGATATATCCAAATTATTTCATTTGGTTGTTGCTGTTGTTGTCGTTTTAACGGAAGTTTACCGGGGAACTGTTGTGATCGTATGTCAAAGTTAGAACAACTATCAACGCTTTAACGTTATTTTTCATCTTAAAACATTCAACCAGAAGCAATTCGCTTTTGAGAGGGTTTCGTCTGAAATCGGTCTTGTGGAGATCCTACGGGACTCTCGGCTGTTAAATGTAGTATCTTTGTATAGAAGGTTGAGCTTGTTTTTGTATAGAAAATTAAAGATGTTTTTGAAATAAAATTGCATACGATATGGATATTTGTAACAGCACTTGTAACCCCTTCCAACCTCTGATATACTCTTTTGAAACATTATTTTAATACAACTGATACCCCCATACACTAACACTACACAGCCTTAATTTAAAGCTTGATTTTCCCATCCCATTATCTTAAATGTTAGGACACTATTGTGGGTGGGTTGAGGAGGAGGGGGGGGGGGGGAGAGGAAGGTGTGTGGTGACGGTGTTGGTGTTGTTATTATAGATCTCATTCACGTGTATGCATAAGTGTTGTTCTCGGTTTTGGTTCCAATAAATGGTTATAATCCACCCACAACGTAAATAACAGTGGAAAATTATAATTTTTAATTACTGACTGAGTGGGAGAGCCTAATACAGTTAAATCCTTTCCTCGTGACCAGAAGCCTCACACTTTACCGACCTGACCTAATTTGGTTAATTTGACTTGTGTCACGTGACTGCTGCTCTCTATGTTCCTGTCCCACTCGGTTGCTTCACTTCCAGAGTGATGTTCCTAAAATGTTTTTCAATGCAGCTGCAAGCGGGGCCGAATATGATGGTATTCTTTATTTCTATTCGTGCGTAGGCAAGTTAAGAACACCTTTTAAATCCGCTACTTGATTAAACATTGGTACTTTACGCTTACCAAATATTGCATGATGTACGTTACTTGACGAGAGTATTTCTTTATTTATGCATAAACACGATAACAATATTGTTTCTTTTGCTGGTTGACTTTAATGGTACTCCTTAAGCCCTTACATCAATGCACATATTCTTTATACTGTTCCATGTACGTTTCCTAAGGTGCTGACAAGAATTTTTTTAACAATCAAGAGCTTTTTTAGCTGGTGATCAGTCTCTTTCTTTTCATGACCTTAATGTTTGACTCAGGGAAGATATCGTAGGGAGAAACTATATGCTAGTCACTTAGGGGTTAAAAGTTATTTCAGAATTAATCAAAGTGTACCAAGCAACTACATGGAAGAAATGAAAGAAAAACCAAGCGCAATCATTGCGCATTGGTAAACCTTGAGTACCCTCTCCTAGATCCCCCAATGGCCATTAAACGTAATTAGTTAAGTATTCCTATTTCTATTTATGATTCCTATTCGACGCTGATCCCATTTGTACAAATTTCAACCCACACTAAGTTGTTTAAACTAAAGGGGCAGAAAAGAAAAACTTGGTGTGGCCAATAAGATAATCTGCACTCCCCCGGACATTACAAATACGTGAAAGAAACTACCGTGTTAATGAGATGCGATCGGGGGAGATTGAAATTATTAAACAAGGATAAAATAAGGACAAAGGGGGTAAGTTTCTAAAGAAACTGTGGTGTTGCGTCGGTGGGGGTAACAAGGTAATTTGGTAATATCAACTAAGTTGAAATTGTAAACTGGCCACCGTAAAGAGTTAAAAGGATGACGGTTCGACCGTTAGCCCTTCGTCAGAGCGAAAAAGGATAAACGATTGTAATCCATTTCAAATTATGACTAAAAAGATGAATTGCGTCATGCCTGGAAACATCTACTAAATTATTTAACTACTGATAAGTCGTGTATAAATCATTTAGGCTGGGTAGCTCTGATTAAGTAGCAATTCTCCCATGCCTTCCTTCTCTTGGCTTGGTTCAAGGGGAAGCTTTTCGTTGGTTGGTTCCTCAGCGGAAGAGCTGTTAACGGAATCCATATTCTCAAGAGTTGGAGAATCTCTTGTTTCAGGAAGTAGGAAGCACAGACCCGCCGAGATAAAAGTGAGCGCTGCCACAATGGTGTATGGCAAGACGATGTGAACACTTATCTGTTGGCAAAGAAGTACAAAGTCAAATATTTCAACTGGCACTTGATGTCAGCGAGTGGAATACGTTCGCTTGCCCTTTTGATTAGATTAGATTTTTTATTAGATTACAGTTGTGGAACACCCATACGCGGCACACCTTGGGAACAAGAACTAGAGTCATACCTCAAGTGGAGGCCACATACAAAGAGGGACCTTTTTTCAAGTCGAGATCACACTTTGCTTCTAAGCGGCTCACGTCCGGGCCCCTGATGTTTTCCTTCGACCATCGGATAGTAAGAACGTTATAATTCAGTGTTTTTTTTTTCTTTCTCATATGACAAGAATCACTAACAGAAAGAACAGAAGAATAAAACGAGATACATACCAACCAATTGATGTATGGTGCCGACATAGAGCCAATCCGAGCTGCGGCAGATGAGGTCCCTACACCTAAGCTCCTGAAATACGTCAAATTTACGTTATGATTAAATTTATTGTAAGACATGTGACCTTTCCGATAGAAGAGTTCTTAACTAGTAGTTAGGATTTATCAATAAAGTATCAACCAGTCTGTCAGTTAGTCAGCCCCAGCTAGCTAGCCAGTCAGTAAGCCATACAGCCAGCTAGCTAGCCTAGAAGTCTCCCTGTCTTTCAGTAAGTCAGTCCATCAATATGTCTATGAAGACCTTACTTGAGTCGTTTGAATTTGATTTATCAGTCACACCCGCGCACAGAATTGTACTTGTGAAGACGTCCTAGCCCTTCAATCAGGTTGGGGAAAAGAGAACGGACTGAGTACTCTAAAACTGAATTGATGAATCAGTAGATACAGGGATACCTGATAACAGTCGGAAAGAGCTCGCTTGAATAAACGTAGATTGAGCTGAAGGACATGTTGATGAAAAACTTGGCGACCACCTGTGACATGACAATATTTGCCACCATGAAACCTACGGTTTAAGAAGAAGACTAGGTATATAATTGTATACAAACTAAGTTCTATTATTTTACTTAGAGGCATTGCATCATCGAAACTCCAGCCTTGCGATAGTCTCGACTGAGCCGTTTCCAAGATGCCCCAAGCTTCTCATTTAAAACTAGCCCACAAAGCAATGATAATGAAATTTTATTCTCTCTTTAGTAAAACCAATTTTATAAGGAAGGTTCTTCACTCGGAACCATTTCAAGTTGAAAATGATAGTTTTAAGAACTAAAATATGACCCTATTGTGATCGATACTTTCTTGATACTTGCGCATGTGATCATGACGAGATAAATCAACATCATTATTTTAAGACTTGACACTCTAAGCATACTGCAGATCCCTTCTCTATTTCACACTTTAGTCTCTGCGCAGCTAAACCAGAATAGGCTATTTCCGAATTACCTTTGGCCTCTTTTTCAAAACGAGGCCTGGCGCATAGCCATTCGTAGAAAAATAATTTTAATTTGCATGTGAATGAAAACTTAGAATTATTTGAAAGGATGAGGACCAGGACTCGCTTTGGTAAAAAGGCCGAAGGTAATTCGGAAATTGGCTATTGACGTACACCTAGCGTCAATTCAAACCTGATAGCTGAACATCGCTCCAAACTCGGTTGGTTTCACGGTTGGTGAAAAATCCGATATGAATAGGGGCGTTATTCATTCGCGGTTCTCTCTCGTTCCCTTTCCAAGTTCAGTTAGGCATTAAGACCTACAAGTTTCAGTTACGAAGTGTAATCAAAAAACTAAAGTAAAGGTAACATACCTTTGTTCTTCAAATCTCGTTGGAAAAGAACTGCAACCACTGAGGCTAAGAATGCCACAATCAGTCCAAGAACAGTGGTTTTCTTGCGGCCAATCCTAAATCAAATCCCAGTTCAGTGTGCAATCGCTGTACACATATAAACTACTCATGACCTAAAAAGGCAGTTTCTTACATGTTTGACTTAATTCGGCTTCGACTTTTTTTAAAATGTCTTGACTGGTCATCAACGTCATTTTTCAAGTAACCTAGCTTTTTTTTTTTTATTGTCCAGGAAATTATTGGAAGAGATTTGGATTTGGTTCACGTTAATCAATTTAAAACTTCACTGTTTCTAAATTGACGTTTCAATCTCATTTCTTAGTCAGATGCACCAGTGAAACCGTATATAGGTCTCCTATTAAACGCCTGGAGCGAACATCCAGTCAGAAACACTGAAAAGGATCAAAGCCCTGACATTGTTACCCATCAAGGCGTTAGAATAGACTCCTAAAACGCAGGTCTCCCCCAGGTGAATGAAAAATTAATGCCTAGTGTGTCAGGGTGTCTTCGCTAAAACAGCACTGATACAACCACTTCGAAACCACTGTACAGTAATGTTATAAATTAAATCGTATCAAAATATAAAAATCTATTTTAGTTCATCTGTGTTTGTCTTTTTGAAATTTTGCGTTCGACGAAGTTCATTTGTGAAAAAACGTTGAGGTAGAGTCCATTTTGATCTAATCTCTTTACTTACTTGCGGCAAAGGAAAATACAAGTCCAGTTGGAAGGAAATTCCACCAGGCTTGTCAAGAAGAACACCAGATAACGATTTCCGCCGTAATTTCCAGCACTGAATGAAACAGCGTAATATACCAACGATATAACCATCCTAAAAAGGAATGAAACCAAAGCCAATAGAGTAGAGTAGGCAAACATGTATTGGTCATTGTGAATCGCCTATTTCCGAATTACCTTTGGCATCGTTTTTAAAGGAAATCCTGATGCTCATCCTATCACTGATTACCAATTTTCATTCAAGCGCGAATTAAACTTATTTTCATGCAAATGGCTGAGTACCAGGCCTCGTTTTGAAAAAAGAGGCCAACGATTTATTCGGAAATGGCGCACCGTCAAAGCAATATGCAAACTTACCAAGCAAACCACGATATCAGGGTTCTTTTAGTCATCGTCATTGTACTGAAGAGGTCCCGGAAATCCCCCTGTCTCTGTTTCTCTTCTTTCTCTTCCAGGTCTCCAGCGGGCATTTCTTGTCTGTTGAACTTGGCCACCTTTGTAAGTTCTATCAAAGCTTTTTCGGGTTTGTTATTTGCGAGGAGCCAGCGAGGGGACTCTGGAAGAAACCTGGGGTCGAAACAGTTTGGTCATAAGCTTTTCTGTTTTTTTGTTTTGTTTTGTTTTGTTTTTTTGTTTTGTTTTTTTGTTTTTGTTCTGTTTTGTTTTGTTTTTTGTTTATTCTGTTTTGTTTTGTTTTGTTTATCTCTTCAGAAGGTAATCGTTAGTTATATATTTTGATAAATTTCTACTTTATCCTTTGTGATTTTTCTATTAAGTCCTTACCACCAGTCTTGTATTTCATAAAAATAAATTCACATATATTATGGAGGTACGGGTTGGAATCGCGTCGAGGCCTGAATGTTTTTCAGGCTTCTTTGCAATCGCTTACGTTGCAGCTCACCTGCGAAGATCATTGCTTGATTTGAAATTCGAATATGAAAGAATCGGATTATCGCAGCTTTTCATAGAAATGATGCATTACTCACCACCAGAAGAAAATATGCAAAAGGCCTGGAGCTGCTCCCACAATTGAAAGTGTTCGCCAGTCTCTTATCAGATAAGCTAACAATGCTACAAGCAGCAGTGACAGTACCCAGAAGTAAAACAGGGCAGTTCCAACCACGTGTCGATGACGTTTTCCCACGTACTCCACCACCAATACATACAAGCCCAAACCTCCGACACCTGTTGGAAATTATTCATTGATCAGCTACTGAAAACCATAGCTCATAAAACAAACTTCTAATTAAAAAATTGAGAGGTCTTCATGCATTCTTCCCCAGTCCCTGTCTGTTGGAGTGAAAATAGACAAGTGGCTTCAAAGAATTTCGGCTGGGTCATCGACATAGAACGTACCGTGAGCAGTGACGTAACGGGATATAGACCAGCGTCTAGTCCCATAAGACTTTTTTGTCGCGATAAGACTACAAAGAGCGTCCATAAGAACTGGGCCGAGAGGAAGCAACTCATGCTCCATCATCGCGTAGCCTAAATATTACAGTCTTCCACAATGCATTTTCTTTAAAATCGAACTGATTCAAAGTGTTTTTAACGTTTGTCCAAAATTGCAAAACATTTCAGAAATACTGATCAACTCACCAATACAAAAACCGACCGTAACTCTGAGAAGGACGTAAACCCAATAGGCCTGTGCGAAAGATGCAGCTAGGGCAGCAATGTTATTCACACAGAACACGAAATAAATGACAGGCTTGCGGCCGAATTTGTCGGATAACACGCCACCGGCAACAACTCCAATGAAATAGCCCAAGAACATAACAGCTTTGGTCAATGCGGAAAGTGCTGATATGTCACAGACCAGGTCCCACTGAAAGACAAAACAAGTCAAAAAAATTATCACCTCAAACTGAAGGACATGGCTGTAAAAGAACCTTTCAATCTCCTCTCAAGTGCTGAAAAATAGTGTTCTGGGCTAAAACCCATGTTGATCATGGGCTCGTAATACTTGAGCTTTGGCTTATGTGTTTAGGTATTTCCTGGTCTGAAAGATAGAAAAGACACACGAGACTCAGCTAGAACAAAACTGCGACAAAGTACTGAATTTTCTGAATTGTGAGAAGTTGCCGAAATATTTTCCTGTAACTTCCAGCTCAGTTCAACCTTTGACTAAACCCGTTAGTGCGTTTATCGAAGTTGTTAATCTTACCTCGCTCACAACAGAATTAAATTCAGTGGTGTCAAACTCCCAATCATCTCGTGGAACGGAGCAACGATAGCTGTACTTGTCATCTCCTGGCTTGAAAATTCCGGTCAGATTACATGCAGAACTGTTTGCTTTGCAGCGCCATGGAGGTTCAGCGCTGAGGAAGGTTGGAATCATGATCTGAAGACCACCTCCAAATAGCTCCATAAAACCGCAAAAAAACAGAAGTTTGTACTGAAATCTACTAAAACTGCCGATCTTTTCCAGAAAATCATCGATTGTCAGACCCATGATTTCGTGGTGGCTCTTCTTTAAAAAGTAGAAACCTGAAAACAATCGTAAGAGCGAATCAGTACAAAGATGTCACAAAATGATAAAGTAACTGAAAGTAAAAACAAGGAAACTGTCATTGCGGCTGAAGGAAACTCGAGTGACTTATCAAGTTGTACTGGGTTTGCTTTTATCTAATTTTTTGAGAAAGGAGCGCGAGTTTTCCGGACCAATTACTCTGAATCAAAAGTAAAACAAAAACAGGATTATTTTCGAAACTCAATTGAAAACCGCTCTAATAACAAAAGGTGGTCGCACAATGACCTGTAAAGTTACTGGCAACAAATCTCCTTGGAATCATTAGTTACAGTATGTTATTTTTCTTTGGCTATCATTGCTGTCCAGCTATTTTGCACTGCTGCTAATAACATGGATCCAAAAGGGAGAGAGTACTCAAAATATGGATCGCTGGTAGGAACATTTTTCACGCTTCAGTAAACTTTTCGACCTCTGAGGTTTACATGGATTTAGAATGCATCTATTCGACACCTTTGCACATAACACGACTCAAAATACTCGTTACAGAAGATTTCCTGATTCCGTTAGAGGTACAGTCTTAATTTCTGTTGGCTGGTTAGTGTTGTTAGCAAATATGCAAATTCTGCAAGAATAAACTTTACGAATTACGACTCAATAGATTTCGCCTCCACTGGTTACGAAAATTGATCTAAAGGATTAAGTATTTCAAGAAGGGGGTGCAATATCATGGCAAGATATAAGCCTTTTGGATCTACAGAGAGGCTTGTGTGAACTGTCCATACCTCGTCAGATTGCACTCGGTAGTTTCAAAATTAAAGGAAGTGCAAGTTAGTTGCACAATTCAAAATCAGAGACAATGAATATATGAAGTTCATATATTTTGAACTTCGGTATTAGATACGTATGATGCACGGATCCTCGCAGTAGAGAGCGCTATTTATGCAATAGCGAAAATCAGACCTGAAAAAAATCAGGCCTGTACGGGATTCGAACCACTGACCTCTGCGATACTAGTGCAGCGCTCTACCAATTGAGCTAACAAGCCAATTGGGAGCAGTTGATTCAACTTAACGAGCTTAACAACTTAACGACCTGCTCCCAGTTGGCTTGTTAGCTCAGTTGGTAGAGCGCTGCACTAGTATCGCAGAGGTCAGTGGTTCGAATCCCGTACAGGCCTGATTTTTTTTTTTTCAGGTCTGATTTTCGCTATTGCATAAATAGCGCTCTCTACTGCCAGGATCGTGCATCATACGTACAATTCAAAATCGTACTTCGCATTCGTGATTAAAAAAGGTATCACTTAGGTTTAAGAATCAAAGGTATTCGACCAAGATTTATGCAAGAATGCTCCCATCGAATATGAGCCTTGAACTAATAAAGAAATCAAAGTTTCTTCGACATATCAGTTGGTAACAATTCCCATGGCTCCTCGAATAATAATCGTTTCACTGTCGTGTGACTTGCACAAATATTTAAGCTATATTAGTTCCTTGGTAAACACTCATGATCACTTTAGCACGGTTGAATCAACAACGAACCGCCATCATGCCGCCAAAATAGTTGGCTAAGTGCTGTTCGCTCCCGGGCTCCGCTCTTGAGTTCATTGACTCTGTATTACTTTTCCCTCTAACCCACTTTGGTTTACCTTACTTCTTAGCAGCGCACTGAAAATCATTCTATAACCCTTAATGTCTGTTATTGTATTGTTTGAATGGGTTGATTAGAATTCGGCTACTATTAAATGCGGCTAACTTCTTCAACCACCAAATTCCTCAAACAACACAAGCTGAACATTTTCATCGGTCATTTAATCTAAACATGGTATGTCTTCTACAAAAAATGTGTGCATGTACAACTTTTAAAATAATTTCATCCCTTTGATTATCTGCTATTTATACCCATTGATACGTTAGTTTAGCGAATCTGCACTGAAATACGCAGTAGATCATGTGTTCGACTCTAAAACTAGCTGATATGGACTTTCCTGTTAATTGGTTAGACTCCAGTTGATTTGAAGATGAGAGCAAATACGTACCTGATGTATGGAAACTTGTTTAAACACCTAGAAGTAGACAGTAGGCGGGAATTGTGCGACGCAAAGAGGAGCGGTAATGACTGAGCTGATCAGCTTTCAAACGCATAATTAGTCTTTGACAAATTATGCGTTTTAGCGCAAATGGCAGATTTCAATTAAGGCGCCACCTTTTTTTTATTTTGAATGAGTTGATAATGTAAATCAGCCACCTTAAAGAGCTGCTAAAGTTGACGCTTCGAACGTTGAGTAGTCTGAGAACGTTCTTCAATCTGTTCAGAGCATTGAGGAATCACTTTGAGGAATGAATCACTTTGAGGAATCACTCCTGAGGAATCACTTTGCGACAGAATCCTTGAAAAATATTAATCGAATTTCAACTTGTTATCATGCGCAACCCCCTAGAGGTTAGTCTTTTCTATGGTCTTTTCATACGCATTTAAAAGATAAAGTACGATCACTTCCTAAGCTATACAATTTAACTTATCCATTATTTAGATTATATGATAAACAGTCATAAGCCTTTTTTCCCTTGCATTTTCCAGTAAGCGTGAAAAGTGCTTTAGGACAACCGGGATATTTTCTGTAGCTGAACATGTAGTTGTTTGTGTCGGCGAATTACTTGGTTTATTGCAATTTTTTATCATCTGCATTTTAGTGATATTCTTTTCTCGACCAATGAAAGCGAAGGTGATTACCATATCTTGGCGTACGAAAACACTACAGGGTGCGTCAAAGACGCTCTAGAATCATCTGACCCACATTGTGACAAAGCACAAGTTTGGAGCGGGGGACCACAGGTAGTCAGTATTAAGGGTTTATGGCTTCGGAATACCATTCATTTGGCACGGTGATAGATTTACCCGCGGTTTATAACAGTCGATCTTAGCTTTACTCAAAGATGGGGGCATTGAGAAGTTTTGTAAACCGTAGTTCCGGGAAGAAAATTTCTATACCATTGCATCATCGTGTGTAAGGTTGACGATGCATAAGCACTCGGTACGTTTTTCCATGCACTAGAGACAAATATCCGGTCCTTTCACTCAGTCCGATGATTA